>NC_066634.1:12340678-12434642 GCF_025201925.1 Gopherus flavomarginatus | reverse complement strand
ATTTGGCAGCTGCTGCTCCCCCAGTGGGGCTCTGTGCTGGGAAGTGACCTTAATTAAAGCTTCTTCTCTGCCCGGCCCAGGGGATGACTTTCTGCAGCTGGTCCTAGCCCCCTAGGGCAGTCCTGGGCCCTGTTACTACTAAATTCTGAGCCAGAGTCTCCAGGTAACTGAAAGACCTCAGGGAATGTCCTAGGGTCTGGCAAGAAAGTGACTCTGCACAAACAACACCACCTCATTTCTCCTCCCATTAGCGGTTGCCAGGAGGAAATCCAGCCATGGGAGAGCAAAGCCCCCAGGAATGGGACTGTCCCAGCCAGAGGGGCAGGGAGAGAGGACAGGGGAAGGAGAGACTGAAAGGGGCAGTGGGAGAAATGAATGTGGGGGAGAGATTTCCAGCTCTCTAGTCCACCCAGACACATGTATTGCTGCATCCTGGGGCAGAACCACTTTCCAGTGAACAAAACAAGGATCAGACAGAGCAAAAGCCAGTTCCTGACTCCATATTCCCCCTGCTGGGGTGTGGCTGCCGTGGGGTCAGTGTCTGAGGGAATCCCCCACAGTGACTCCTTTGGTTCTGCTCTTTTCTAGCCTTGTGTTCAGAGAAGGGGTGAGGGGAGAGAGAAGGGAGGTTAAAAATGTGTCTGTGGACTTAGCCTGGCAGGAGGGGCCAGGTCTAAATTGTAATAAACAGATTGAGCATTTCCCAGCATGACAGAATCTAGGGTGTCTGTCTGCAGGGAAAGGGCCTGGGGGAATTGTGATGTGAAATTAACTAAAACCGGTTCTGAAACGCCCACAACTGCCCTTCTCCCCCAGACAGGCTGCAGAATGTTTTGCTCCAGCTCATCCCAGCCTGGCGTGGGACAGGGAAGAGAAATGGCTGCAGTGGAGTCAGTCCAGGTAGAGATTATCGGGGGGTTGCTGGTGGGTTCCTGCTGGAGGAAAGGGAGAGCAAATACACCAGAGGTGGGAAGGTTTGCAGAGTCTGGTTTGGAGGTTGGAGCGGGGCAGGAAATTCACAGCGTGGGGAAAGGAGGAGGCCAGGGTGTGGCAGACCTGCTGGGAGTTATTTACTAAGTGGCCTAGATTCTAGGAACAGACCCAGGAGGTTTGGAGGTGGAAATGCCCTAATTTGTGAAGAGAGAAAATAACCCACCTACATGGAGCTAGTCAAACTGACCAGACTCCTAGTGCTGGAGCCTGACCTCATTAACCATCAGCTGCTGTGAGATATAAAGGGGACACCCATGAGTCAGGCTTATTGGAGCTGCCTCTCCCTTCATATCCCGCTCCTCACAATGAGGAGGGTGTTGGGCATCCTACCAGCGAGCTCTCCCTGGACCCTGCTAGGGGCTCCATCTCCTGTATCAGTCAGTGGCTAGTAGGGGGGTGATGGATATGCTGGGAGAGATAAGGGGCTCTCTCTTCATCCCCTCACCCTGGCATTTGCTGGATACTCTGAGCCAGGTCGAGGTGGGACTCTCCTGACTATGATCCACCCAGAGCTTCCATTTGATTCACTCTTCTCTGCCACAAATAGTGGGGCTGTGAGTGGGGCAGCAAGTCCTTAGTGTTGGACTCTTACTCTTTCAGGGGCTGGTGACCTTCAAGGAGATGGCTATGTATTTCACCAGGGAAGAGTGGGCTCTGCTGGACCCCACTCAGAGAGCCCTCTACTGGGATGTCATGCAGGAGAACTATGAGACTGTGACCTCGCTGGGTAAGGGTTCCTGTCCCTTCTGTTCTTGGAAGGGGAAATGAAGAGTGAAGGTTCACGCCACCCCCACAATGCCATCTGTACCCTGTCCTGTTTCAGCATCACCCCAATAGGCCAGTGACACACATAATACCAGAGACCCTCCTCTGCTGCAGAACACTTTGGGAACAGAGCACAGGAGCCGTATTGCACAGTGTCAAATATCTCCTGTTTGCTCAAGTGAAACTGGGGGTTAGGTCTGGCATAACTGTCCCATACCCCTAATCATTTTTGTTGCCCTTTTCTGAACCTTTTCCAATTCCAATATATCTATTTTTGAGATGGGGTGACATGTGCATGCAGTATTCAAGATGTGGGTGTATCATGGATTTATTTGCTGTTTTTACAAATATGATCTATGAGATATTCTGTCATATCTATCACTTTCTTAATTATTTCCTACATTGTTCACTTTTTTTCACTGCTGCTGCACATTGAGTGGATGTTTTCAGAGAACTATCCACAGTGACTCCAAGATCCATCTCTTGAGTGGAAACAACTAATTTAGACCCCATCATTTTGTATGTATAGTTGGGATTGTGTTTTCCAATGGGCTGCACTATGTGCTATCCTGTCATCTAGTACTGCTGAGATCCTGGATTCAGTAATATCCCTGCCCTTCCTGTTCCCTTTCTCCACCGAACCCCGCCAGCCCATGCTTCCTGTTCCCAGCTTCCCCAGGATTCTCGCACTGTCTCTGAACCTCTCTGTCAGCAAGAAGCAGTGCCAGGGACACTTGCCCTCTGTCTGGAGTCTTCGATTTCTGGGACATGGATTTACTTTCTCTGTGTTGTAAGAGGCTCTGTCATAATGAGTGTCTGTGATGTTACCCAGAGTACAATCTGGACTGTTAAATAGCTGTCCCCTCAGTCCTCCAGCATGGGGTGCCTTTTCCACTGTTTTCCCGCGAGAACAGCCCCTCTTGGCCAATTAACACACAGTCTCCAGCATGTAACTCACTCCCAGCTACACAGTATTGAGTGCTGCTAGACAGCCACTCATGAATTACACCTCAGGAGAAAACCAGCAAATTCTCAAGTGCCCAACTTTCCCCCAGAAATGTGCATCTTGCACTGTCCAGCACGCTACTGAACGACCCAAGCTCATATGAAGTCTGTCATTTCATCAGCGGAAAATGACATGCACCAGCTTGTTATCCCAAACAGAGTTTCCAACACACTTCAATCCACACATACTGGTTAGATGAACAATAAACCAAGATTGTTAACTACCAAAAACTAAAACTAGGCCCAGTCCATGAAAGGGGCACTCCCAGGAGAGACTGTATAAAGGCTGGAACATGAAACACCTTTGTAAACCTGAGACAGCTGCCTTGGGGACAATGACAGGGAGAATCCCCCAAAGTGACTCCTTTGTTTCTGCTCTTCTCTGGCCTCCGATTGTTCCTTCCAACGTGGAGTACTTTGCACTTGTCTCTACTGAATTTGATCCTATTTACTTCAGATCATTTCTCCCGTTTGTCCAGATCATTTTGAATTTTAATCCAATCCTCCAAAGCACTTACAACCCCTCCCAGCTTGGTGTTGTCCGCAAACTTGATACGTGTAAGAGAGAGACTGTTACTGGGAGGGTTTCCCCATGTGTCAGAGGGTTACACCCTGGTGGGAGGGGGCTAGGCCTGTACTGGAATAAGGTCACTCTGTGCTTCACAGTGTGCTAGAACCTAGAATGTGCATTAGCAGGGGAAAAGCTGGGGGGAATCGGCTTGTGGAATGGACAAAAGCCTAGTCTGAATTCTCACACCTTGCCCTTTTCACCCCGGCAGGCCAGAGAATAACATCCATGTTTCGCTGCAGATCATCTCGTCCTCCCAGGGGCAAGGAAATGGCTGCAATGGAGCTGGCTCAGGTAAGAGATTATCAGGGTGGCGGGCTCTGCTTGGAGGTTGAGGAGCAGTAAATGCATAAGAGGGTGGGAATTGCTAGAGGTGGTGGGAAGCAGGAAATATCTCGGGTGGAGAAAGGGAGGGGACAGCATGTGACAAACCTGCTGAGACTTGTGTAGTGTAGGGCGTGATGGGTTGTCACCCCCAGGAGGCAGTTTGTGGAGCTTCTGGGAACTGCTGTGTCCTCTAACCCTCACGCTGGGCTGGCCCTTCTCACACTGCTTTGCTGGAGATTTCGCCAGCCTCTCCAGGGCCTGTTATCACCCAACACAACAGCAGGTGGCGCCATGCAGCCAACTAAGCTACCTGAGTGCGTTACCTAAGCCACTCAAGGACAGATAGAAGACAAGAGCCAATTTCCCACTCCCCAACCTTGCACACTTGCTGTAGTATAAATCCAGAATGATACCATCTTATAGTGCACAGGGATCTCTATAATGCAAGCTCATTAATGTAGTTCCCCTTCCCCTCGATATGGGACAGATGTGCACAACAAGCTGAGATTTTCCCCAGACACTTCACTCAAAATACGCTGGTTAAGATAAAGCATCAAACAAGTTTATTAACTGCAGAAAGATAGATTAAGTGATTATAAGTGATAACAAACAGATCAAAGCAGATTATTTAGCAAATAACCAAAACTCAGACTAAGCCTAACATACTAGATGGATAGAATTTGAATTAGCAATTTCTCACCCTGACTGATGGTACAAGCAGTCCCCCAAGTTTCCATACACAAGCTAGAAATCTCTTGATCCTGGGAGCAGCACTTCCCCCACATCCGTTTTTGTTTCTCAGGTGTTTCCAGAAGTTCTCTTGTGTGGAGAATGAGGCCAAGAGATGATGTCACACCCCACCTTATGTAGCTTTTCCATATGGTGGGAACCTTTTGTTCCAAACTCAGTTCCTAGTCCAGTTTGTGGAAAAATACAGGTACTAAAATGGAGTTTAGTGTCATGTGGTCTGGTCACAGGCCCTGCTGAGTCATAGTAGCCATGACTCATAGGCTGGCTGAAACATTCACAGGAAGGCTAAGCTCTTCCACAGTCCATTGTCTTTGTTGAGCCATCAGCACTGTCTGGCTTCTTCATTGTTGTACCTGAAAGGCTCATTGTGGGTGTTACCCAGAGTAAGCACATTTGAAATACAGATACAGAGTCAATATCCATAACTTCAGATACGAACATGATATGTGCACACAAATAGGATAATCATATTCAGCAAATCAGAACTTTTCCAGTGACACCACACATGATGCATCTTCTACAAAATAGATCATAATTATGTCCTAATCATATTATAATCATACCACTATGATGAATATGGGGGTGTAGTGTCAGATAGGTCCTAATTTCAAGGCACAGGAGTTGGGAATGGAACTTCCCCTCTTTGTGGAACAGGAAATAACCCTCCAGCCAGGGCTGGGACAACTTCCCAGACTCTCAGTGATGGAGCCTGAATCTACTGACATTTCATTAATTACCACCAACCCCAATCTTTGTGGCAACTGTAAACTTTATCAGTGATGATTTTGTACTCTCTTCTAAGTCATGGATAAGAATGTTAAATAGCACAGGGCCAAGAACCAATCCCTGCAGGAACCTGCTAGAAAGAAATCCACTCGATCATGGTTCCCCATTTACTATCAGAGTTTTTAATCTATTTAATGTATGCCGTGTTTATTTTGTATCATTCTAGTTTTTTTTAGTAAAAATATTGTGCTAATCAAGTCATGTCCCTTACGGAAGTTTAGGTATATTACATCAATACTATTAGCTGCAACCAAACTTTTGATCTCATCCAATAAGGATATCCCGTTAGTTTGATAGGCTCTATTTTCTCTAAACCTTTGTTAATGGGCACTACAATTCTGACCTTCTAACTTCTATTCTTTATGATTGACTTCCCCTTTCTTCCATATATTTTATTTGGAGAGTGCTTGGATTCCTACCAGGGAGCCACTATCAGGGTCCAGAGACAGCCCCATCTCCTATATTAAGCTCTGGCTAGTAGCTATGTGATAAATGTGAAGACCCTGCTTCTGTCTGTCAGATGGGAGACACAAAGGTTCTCTCTTTCTACCCTCTGATGCCTCCTGGCTGCTGTAAGCAAGGTGGGGTGGGACTCTGTTAACATGTGCCTCCCGGAGCTTCCATTTCCCTGGTGCTGCTGTTCCGTGAATAGTGGGGTTGTGAGTGGGTCAGCAGGTACTGAGTATTGGACTCCTGCTCTTTCAGGGGCCGGTGACCTTCGAGGAGGTGGCTGTGTATTTCTCCAGGGAAGAGGGGACTCTGCTGGACCCCACTCAGAGAGCCCTCTACAGAGATGTCATGCAGGGGAACTATGAGACGATGGTCTTGCTGGGTAAGGATTCCTGTCCCTTCTGTTCTTGGAAGGGGAAATGAAGAGTGAAGGTTCATGCCACCCCCACAATGCCATCTGTACCCTGTCCTGTTTCAGCATCACCCCAATAGGCCAGTAACATACATACTACCAGAGACCCTCCTCTGCTGCAGAACACTTTGGGAACAGAGCACAGGAGCAGCATCACACAATGTCAAATATCTCCTCTTTACTCAAGTAAAACTGGGGTTAGGTCCAGCATAATGAACAGAAGCTTCCTACCCCCAGCCTTCTCTCAAACCCTGAGCCTTCTCTACCCAAACCAGAATGTGCTTGGGGTGTAACAAGCAGGCGGCTGGAGTCAGAGCTGCCAGTCCAGGGTTACTTATCATACAGACACTCAGTGCGTCCTTGAACGCTGGCTGGGAGTATCCAGACAGGGGAGCTCCAGCAGCAGAACACTGAATCTCACCCAGGATTACAGATGACACAACTCCTCGCTGATCTGGATTGCACCCCAGCATGTGAAAATGGCCTAGGTTGGTAGTGACATTTCTTGAGACATGGAGAGTCTTGCTCCCATATCACCAGGTGTAATAAAAATAACAGGAAAGGCCAAATATGGAAAACTGATTGTTCAGCTTGCTTTTGACCTGCATCATATTTTGCAATATATTCCAAATAAGGAAATTAACGTGCAACGTATGTGTCATTGTTTGTGGTTTTAAGCTGTAAAAGGCTTGTGTGATTTTTAGCTCGGGAACAGTATTCCAATAGCTGTCGCCCCCTGCGTGCTTGTAACCAAGAAAAGAGCCTCAGGCTGAGCTGATTCAAATATTAATCCTGTGGTCGTTTTCCACAACAGCCTCAATAGGTCCCTGTGATGGAATGTAAGGCTACATCTAGACTACCCACCGTATCGGCGGGTTAAAATCGATTGCTCGGGGATCGATATATGGCGTCTCATCTAGACGCCATATATCGATCCCCGAGCGCGCTTATATCGATTCCGGAACAACACCAACCCCAACGGAGTTGCTGATTTGACAGGGGGAGCCGCGGACATCGATCCCGCGCGGTGAGGATGGGTGAGTAATCCGATCTTAGATATTCGACTTCAGTTACGTTATTCACGTAGCTGAATTTGCGTATCTAAGATCGATTTCCCCCCGTAGTGTAGACCAGCCCTTAATGTCTTCACACCTTCCCCCTGCAGGAGAATGGCTGTTTGACCAGCTGTTTGCCTTGCTGTCTCTGAGGAACTGGTCTGTGGGTGTTCCCCAGAACTGTAACTTTTTCAGTAATATCATACTGTAAAATCTCACAATTTTACATACAGTGTTACTACACATTTTAACAGGAGGATAATATTCAGTAGGTTATGCGTTTTCTAATGATACCTCACAAGCCATACTGGGTACAAAATTGATCATAATTTTCTAGAAGAGTGAACACAGGGGTACAGATTGACACAGTGTCTGTGTGTGTGTTCCCAGCAGATATGTGGGTATTTCAATCCCTCATAAGCACAATGTTTGGCATCTTCAAGGACCTGGGGAACTGGTCCTGGGAATTCACTAGTTTAGCAAGTGTGAGACTGCATGAAATTGTGAGACACTTTGGTATTAATAATAAAATAATATAATCTGATAAAATTGCAATGAATCATGCTAGGTATGCCATGTAAAGTGTCAGTGAAAATGTTATGATTTGCCAAGTATGATAATTTTGTTTCTATGTTTCTATCACCTTTGTATTGTGAGTTACAGATATGTAAGGTATATCTGTATTTCCAGACTTGTGCAGTTTTTCTGGGTGACACCCCCAGACATATTGGCATCAACATTGCCTAGCATGTTTGATGGCCCATTGAGGGTCATCAGCTGTACAATGAACCTATGGACCAAGGGGATACACCTATTGAGTCAGCAAGACATGCCGGGGTTTGCCTGTGTAATGAAACCTCCAAAGCTTTTCCATGCCATGTGCTGTGAAGCTTGTGTTTGGGACACAGGAAGTACAAGCCACATGGCAAAAGGAATATAAAGCGCAGCTGCATCATCTCCATCTTGTCTTCAATCCCCCTTCCTACCTCTGGAGCAACTTCTCTACAAACTGAACCCTGGAACAAAGGACTGAATGACCCATCCAAGCTGTGGATGCGTTCCAGACAGACTTTCAAGCCAGCAACTCACCAATACTGCTAAGAACCTGATATATCCATTTTGGAATGTATCTGACTGCTTTTCCATTTAAATTCTTTCTGTCTTTCTTTCTTTTAAACCTTTAGTTTAGATGCTAAAGAATTGTCTGGAAGGATGGAATTTAACTTCATTCTTTCATTTGTTCTTTCTTCTAAACATTTAGTTTAACTGCTAAAGGATTGGCTGGCAGCATGGTATTTTGGATGAGATCCAAACCTGGGTAATGTGGCTAACCTTCTACCCACCCACTTCCTGGATCCAATTAGGATCACTCTCCTGCTGCCCTCTGGCCATGCTGTATCACAGTGAGCAGAGTTTTTAAATAACCTCTCACTGTACGGGACCTAGTTGCTGATTAGGAGTCAGAGAACTGTCATGCAATAAAGGGGGCCGTGTGATTTCTTTTTTCAGAGTCTCGTTAACCAGTGTGTGGGATCAGAAGCACAGTTTGTGACTGGTCAGTGAGTTTAACTTCAGTGTTAACCACCAGTATGGGGAGCATCTGCTCTCCCTTTTTCAGCCTGCTCTGACCTTGGCATTTTCAGTGAGGACTGCCCCAGGCACACTAGGTCACACTAAGCACTGAAGATAAATTAACAGAATGTTTTTGATGATCAAGTTGTATGAAATCAACTGAACTCCTTTGTTTTCTTTCATCTGAGCGGAGTTTCTGGTTTTCCAACGTGATATGATCTCCCAGCTGGAACAAGGGGAAGAGCCATGGGTCCCAGAGCTCCAGGGTTCAGAGGAAAGAGAGATCCTGAGATCTCCCCGCACAGATGAGGAAACATTAAACCAACTCAGAATCTGTAAGTGCCTGAAGGAAACATCTAGGATGCCCTACAAAGCTCTTGGGAAGTCTCTCAGTTCATTATTGTCCATAGCAGGGGTCGCATCCGCAGGGTAAATATAGCTCAAGGCTTCCTATAGATGCTAGCAGACACCGGGCAGTAGCTTTCTCCCTTCCCCCTGTGAAGTTGGATGGGATGTGAAGGCTGAATTGATCCCCTCCTCTCTCCTGTTGGGGGGAGCTGAGTTCCTGATTTTTATTTGACCTCTCTCCAGCACTTGTTTTGGTTTGGCCTTCCCCTTTCCATCCCTGTTTGAGGTTTCTGTCTCTATCACAGCAGGTGATGCAATGACGTGTGAGGTTCAGCACAGACCAGAAAAAGAGCAGGGAAACCAGCCAGGGGAGAAAATGGATAAATTTATTTCCTGTCAGGGAACTCAGAAGGGCCTTAAGGAAACCAGAATACAGCAGGAAATCTGCAGGGAAAAGCAAAAAAAATACATGTGCTGAGTGTGGGAAAAACTTCACTTACAGATCAGGCCTTTCTCAACATCAGAGAATCCACACAGGGGAGAGGCCCTGTGAATGCAATGAGTGCGGGAAAACTTTCAGTCGCAGCTCGCACCTTATTGGGCATCAGAGAATCCACACGGGGAAGAGATCCTATGAATGCACTGAGTGCGGGAAAACTTTCAGTCGCAGCTCACACCTTATTCGGCATCAGAGAATCCACACACAGGAGGGGTCCTATGAATGCAGTGAGTGCGGGAAAACCTTCAATCGCAGCTCTCACCTTATTCAGCATCAGAGAATCCACACGAGCAAGAAGCCCCGCGAATGCCGTCAGCAGGCCTGCACAACTCGTAAAGTGGTGATGTAGAGAAATCTCTGTATTAACTATCTCTATAAATCTTTATAACGTTGCATTGTGTTATTTTGTATTAAGTATCTTTATCTTTATGACATTGCATCCGGCATGATGTTATTTTGTAATTCATATGACTTGGCATTGTGCCTCTCTATTTTCATACAACTTTGTATTAGATCCCTATATAGAAAATTGGTAGAAAACTTTGTATCAAATGTTATAGCCCCTAAGGATAGTATAGTTAAAGTAAAAGAAAACATGTGCCTTTTTGCTAGAAGTAGAATAAGATCTTCCCCCGCACTCTGTAATCAATTGCTCTATTGACTGAATGAGGTGTGAATGAGTGAGGCTTGGAAGACACCCACCTCCAGACAGCTACAACAGTTGAAGAGGGAATGGGAGCCAGAGCAAAGGACAATACAACTTGTCAAGTGGGCCCAATAAAGAAGAGCAGACATATTGATGGCCTCAGGGATTAGAAGCAAGCACCTTCTTTAGAAAACACCCTCTTTGAGCAGCATTGGGACAACACCCAGAGAAAAGCAGCACAAAGACCAACGGACGCAGACCCAGATTTTGAATCTGGTCTAGATTTGCATAAGAGGGAAGCTGCTATAAATGCGAGGTGTCTTGCAGAAGGACCCCGGATCTCGTCTTGTCACCATCGGACCATCGATTTGGATCGGTAGAAGCCCGGCTCCACCCCTCCCCCATCTA
The DNA here is from genome assembly GCF_025201925.1 of Gopherus flavomarginatus. Classification (NCBI taxonomy): domain Eukaryota; kingdom Metazoa; phylum Chordata; order Testudines; family Testudinidae; genus Gopherus; species Gopherus flavomarginatus. Next base: position 12,424,058 of record NC_066634.1, on the reverse strand, counting down.
ACTCACCTGGCCAGTGCAGTTAAGGGGAGCAACTAGTTGGTAACAACAGCAAGACGGAGTGTGTTTATGTCTGTGTGTGTGCGTGAATGCATGACTGTGATATATATCTCATGTGCATATCATAGAGTATTAATTGATACCTGTATTACTAATAAATGTGGCATTTTGCCTTAATCCCCCTGAAAAGTTCCTGTACAGTACTTTGAGTAAAACAGCGAGGGCCACAATACTCCAAAGAAAACAGCTGAGGACCGAAACCCCCCGGCCCTGCGGAAACACCCCCCACTCAGGACCTCCCAGCCTGGCGGAAACACCCCGCCCAGCCCTGCAGAAACAAACCCTCCTTCCCCAGCGCCGCCCCACCAAAACAGCTGTGGGTCAAAAAGGAAGGTTGGTGGTGGGGAGGTGTTACTTGATGTTAAATCAACCAGGGACTCCCAGCCAAAGAGGTGGCTGGGAGCCCTCAGGGTCAAATTAAAGGGCCTGGGGCTCTGACGACTGGGGGAACCCGGAGCTTTTCAGGGCTGGGGCAGGGATTTAAAGGTCCCAGAGCTCCTGCTGCTGAGGGGAGCCTGAGCCCTTGAAATCCCAGCCTCACTCCATCCCCTGGAGCTGCCGCCGGGATTCAAAGGGCTCTGTGCTGCCTGCAGCCACAGGGATCCCTGAGCCCTTTAAATCTCAGCTGCTGCCGGGATTCAAAGGGCTCTGGGCTGCCCGTGGCGGTGGGGAGCCCTGAGACCTTTAAACCTCAGCTGCGGCCGGGAATCTCTGCGAGCAGCCCAGAGCCCTTTGAATCCCGGCCGTGGCTGGCAGGCCGGCTTTAGGAAGTGCGGGGCCCAATTTGAACATTTTTGGCGGGGCCCCGCAGGGATGATTGGGGAAAAAAAAGCCTTTCAGTTCTTAACAACCGGTTCCCTATAAAAAGTTCTGCCACAGTATGTATTTTTTGTACCAGTAGGGTTACCATACGTCCGTATTTTCCTCCCAGATGGCGATTTAAGAACCAAAAAGCCTGACATGTCCGGGAAAGTACAGATGTATGTTAACCCTACCTAAAAGTTCTTTTTTAAAAAGATGGGTCTGAACTAGAAATGAGCTCTGCCACTCCCTTAGGGTGTGCTAGGGTGCACATGTGTGGGTCCCAGCTGCTCCCTGCCCATCTCATTGAAGCAGGTGTGCAGGGTTACTTCCCTCGGAACTGCAGGGCACCAGTGAACATGGGGCTGGCTGGAGGTGGGGGAGGGGGAGGATGCGAGAGGTAGGGTCTGGCTGCAGGCTGGGCAAGGGGTGTGGGGCAGGCTGGAGACAGGAGGTGTGGGGTGGGCTGGCTGGCTTCAGGCAGGGCCACAGGGAGGGTGCGGCATGGGTTGGCAGGGCTGGAGACAAAGGAGTGCGGGACTGGCTGGCTTCAGGCAGCGGGGTGCGGCAGGGGTTGGCTGGAGACGGGTTGGTGCAGGGCTGAAGGCAAGGCAGGGGGTACGGGGTTGGCTGGAGACAGGGCAGGGGGTGCAGGGCTGGTGCGGGCAGGGCAGGCAGTATGGCAGGGGTTGGCTGGAGACAGGGCAGGGGGTGCAGGGCTGGTGCGGGCAGGGCAGGCAGTGTGGCAGGGGCTGGCTGGAGACAGGGAAGGGGGTGCAGGGCTGGCTGGAGACAGGGGTTGGTGCAGGGCTGAAGGCAAGGCAGGGGGTGTGGGGCTGGCTGGAGATGGGCAGGCTGCAGGCAGGAACTGGTGCAAGCAGGGCAGGAGGTGCGGGGCTGGTGCGGGCAGGGGGTGCAGCAGGGGCTGGCTGGGGACGGGCTGGCTGCAGGCAGGGCAGGGGGTGCAGGTACAGGGGGTACAGCCCATCCTCTATGGTGAGTGCCTCCTCCTCCTCCTCCTCCCCCCTCTCCCACTAGGGTAGCAGCAGCAGCCTGGGGCTTGGGGGCTATTTCAAGGGCCCGGGGCGCCCCTGCTTCCACTGCCCCAGCTCTGTAAATAGCCGCGGGAACCCTGGGGAAGCGGCGGGGCTCCAGTGGCTATTTAAAGGGCCGGGGAGGTAGAAGCAATGGGAGTCCTGGACTTTTTAAATAGCCCCCAGAGCCCCGCAGCCATACCCCAGGGCTCCAGCAGCAGGGCTCTAGTGGCAATTTAAAGGGCCTGGGGTTCCAGCCCCTGCTGGGAGCCCCAGGCCTTTTAAATTGCCCCCTGGGGAAACTGGGCCACCCTGGTACAGCGCACTGGCTTTTGCTGGTACTGGGGCTTGGGTGCGGGGTCCTCTTAGGAGCGAGGCCGATTCAAGGGAATTGGTTAAATTGGCCTAAAGCCGGCCCTGGTGGCTGGGATTTAAAGAGCTCTGAGCTCCCCGCCCGCCTGCCCAGAGCCCTATAAATCCTGGCCGCGGCTGAGATTTAAAGAGCTCTGGGCTCCCTGCGGCTGCGGGCAGCTCAGAACCTTTTGAATCCCGGCCGCGGCTGAACTTTAAAGGGGTTTGGATTCCCCGCGGCTACGGGCAGCCCAGAGCCCTTTGATTCCCGGCTGCGGGACGCACAGTGAGACTTCACGGGCCGCACGTTGCCCGTGGGCCGTATGTTGTGCAGGCCTGGCATGGAGGGGCAAAATAGGTAAGAAATTTCCGTGGCCTGTCACTAGCAAATAGTAGCCACCATGGATCCTGCCAGAGGTGGCTACATCTTAGCACTGTGGGAAGCAACCCTTCACAGAGACCATTTGTCTTGTGGTTTGGGATACTTCTCAAGACATGCTGCACTCAGAGTGACCCCCTCATCCTGTGCCAGCTGGAGAAAAGAAAAGGGGCCAGCCAACTCTCCCACTACCAGCTGCGAACCACTGATCCCCAAACAGGGGGAGGCCTCTGGCTTTGATGTGTATTAAATATCAGGCTGGTCTCTTTCTTTGGCAAATATCTAACAGAGCTAAAAGAGGGAACAAATGATCCTCAAAGGAGAGGGGAAAGACAATCACTGGGAAATTTAATCCCCTGCAACATCCAGAATGGAGAGCGACTCAGGGCAACAGGTTCCCCCGAAGGAAGAAGTTTTTGGGATTTAGAAACATAAGGAACAGCACAAAACTTGAGAGGATTGTTAATTGACATTTGATAATGACACAGAGGGAAAACCTGAGCTTTCAGATCAGTGTTCAGAAATGAAAGACAAAGGGTGGAAATCAGAGATTTTGGATCCATTTTGCAAATTATAGAGAGGAAAGTGGAAAATCAGAGGGATTTTATATCAGTTGTTGATAGGAGGTAAAATCTGAGTGTTTCACATGAATACTTGATAAATGAATAAAGAGGAAATGGGCAACATTTGCAAACATTTTGTGTTCAATAATCTGAGAAAAGGTGTAAATCTGAGATTTTCTTATTATTTTATAATTAGAGACAGGAAAATCTCAGGGCATATTCAATTAGAAATAGACAACTAGAGAGAAGTGGGGCAAATGTTTAGGTTATTTTATTTGAATCTTTGAGATTTGCAAAGAAATTGTGTCACAAACTGCATATTTGATAACATGAGAGGAAAACACCAAGATCTGAGGGGAGAGAGTCACTTTCCTGTCAGGGCCCAGTGCTCCCTCCCCCTCCCCCTCCGGGGTCTCTCACTCACTGGGGGCTCCAGGCGGGGCTGGTGCGGTCAGAGCCTGGGGCTGCCTAGGGGGCAGGTCCCAGCTGGAGAAAGCCCCCCCCCCGGCCAGGATAGGAATGTGCTACTGGTAGCAGCCTGGGGCTGGACCCTCTCTATGGGGGACACTTGCTCCCCCCTCCCCTTCCTGGCCCTTCCCACGCCCTGTTGCCAGCAGAGAGTGGCCCCCCCAGCCCAGCCCAGAGGTGTCCCTGTCTCAGGCCCCCCCAGCCTCTGCCCATTAACCCTCTGCCCAGTTCAGAAATCACTCGGGGGAACCATTTCCCACCTACACAAGGACAAATCACTGCAGGTGAAAATGGGGGGAAACACCCCAAACCTGAGATCTGAACTGGCCATTGGCAAAGGGGAGAGAAAATGGGGCACAATGGGGGGAGGGGAACAGGGAACTTCTCAGGGGTTTGAGGGAAGGGGGTGTCAGCCTGGATGTTGCTTGTTGCTCTCTAGGGAGAAAGGGGGCAGGACAGGAGAGGAGGGGGGTCTCCACGGAGGGGGCAGTGGTAATTCCGAGGGGATCTCAGCCCTCCCTTTTTCTCCCCGCTCCTCAGGGGTCACCTGCTCTTCTCCCCTCGCCCCCCGGCCATGTCCCGGCTGCACAGACATTTTCCATCCATCCCTTTCCCAGGTCTCCCCCCTCCGCAGCCCCCGCCCGACCCCACGCAGGGGCTGCTAGGTGTAATGCATGTTCAGTAGGGATTTCTCCCCTACTAATGCTGGGGTGTCCTTCTCCTATAGGTTAGTCTACTAATGATCTCATCTTGGTGCCATGTGTGTCAGTTCATTGCCATGGCACTCGTGTGCTTAGACATCTGAGGATGCTCTATAGAAAAGCTCCTTGAGTGAGGTGATCCACAGGGAGTAGCTCAAAGCTCCAAAGTGCCTGGCCAGGGGCAGGACATTGGCACAGCAAGGGCGGGGTGTGGCAGTGACATCACAAAGGCCTTTTGCAGGACCTCACACTATTGGTCAAAGACTATTGGTGAGCAGGTGGTGACCTCACAGAGAGATCCTGACATCAGTCAGGGGCCAGGGGCTAGGGAAACCTCAGAGACCCCTGTGGCTTTGCTTCAGCAAGTCTCCTTCTCCAGGTCTCTGTCTGAGGACTGAGAGAGTATTCGGGTTCACGGACGTGAGCGCCAGGAGAAACCTCTTTCCAGTTTTCTCCTTCCCTTGTAGTGATTTTACTAGAAAACAGCCGTCCCTGTTTAGAAGGTAAGAGCCTCCTGGAGGTGTGAAACCTGTTCAGTCTGATCCATCTGGTGAGAGTTGAATTCTAGGCATGGAAAACATGAGCTTAAGGAGGCAGAATTTTATTCCGCACCTGGGATTTTGTCCCTTAGAATCATGGGGACATTAGGGTTTGTCCTTTGTGTTTCACCTTTTCCTCCATCCACCTGTCCCTCCCTCCTTTCTCTTCATCTCTTCTTTTGTCCTTTCTCCTGTTCCCCTCCCAACACCAGGACGAGTGTGTGCGTGTGTGTTGCGGGGGAGTGCTCTGCAGCTCTCACTGTGGGAGTTCCACCCAAAAATGTGAGGCTGAAATAGTGCTCAGGCAGTCAGGGCTGGATTAACCTTTTGTTGGCCCTGGCACCAAACATATTTGTGGGCCCCAGTGTAGTCACTGTGGGCTCCGAGTGTGGGCCTGGTGGGGCAGTGCCATTGGTGCCTTCGTATACCCGGTACTGAACCTCAGAGACATTTTTCATTTTGATCACACACCTCTCCATGACTATATGCATTGCCATACACAGCTCCCTCAGCCCGCGGGTTTTCTTATTGAGCTGTACACCCATGTGGGTTTACCAGTGTCCACAGTGAGCAGAACTTTCATAGTGACCAAGGAAACTCCCCACAGATTTATCTCTTTCCTCATTCAGACCTTCTCTAGCCATGTCTCCAGTACCCCCCCATGTCACCAGTCACTGCATGTGGTCCTAGTCTCAGCTCAAAGTCCTAAAGCCAGCAGACACCTGATCAGTTCTGACAGATCCCTCCCTCAGCCCCCATCCTGCCATGTGAGCAAGCCACCTGCAAACACCATTTCCCCAAAGTGAGGACTTAGCCCTTGGGAATCTGAAGACACCAGCGTCTCTCCCTCTGCTCCCATCTACATGCTAGTCTGCTACCTGGTCACCACCACCTCTCCCCATACTTGTTTCCTTTCTACTTTGGACATGCTCCCAACCAGCTGGAAGCTCCCTCTGCAAGCCTGACCTGCTCCCGCCTTCCCTGCTCCCCCGACATTCCTTTCCTACTGGTGACCTCTGTTCCTTGAGGTTAACTCCAGTGTCTTTAGGTGCTCTAGCTTAATGGCCCCAGGAGTCATAGAGCCACTTGTAGTTTCTCTAGCTACAGCCATGGGGCAACTGCCAGAGGCCAGCCTTAGACAGCTGCAGCTACTAGCCGCAGGAGCGGAGGCAATGCCAAGGCTGAGCATGCTTGAACCTTGCAAGGGCAGCACTAGGGACTCTAAATCCTCAGCACTGGCCCTAGGCAGCTGCAGACTCTGGAGTTAGGCACTTTCCTCCTCTAGGTTCCTGCATGGTTACAGAACTGCAGTAAAGTGGAACAATTATCAGCTTCTGTGACTGGAAGATGTCTGGATCCATCTAATAAGACTGTCCTACATAAATGAGGAAAGTTGAGGTGCCTTTATTATTCTTTTGTTCCATTCTTTGTTTCTATGGGGAATTTGCCAGTGCAATATCACTGTCTTCCTTTTAAACAAACAAAACTAAAAAAAAAGTGTAATGGCTGTTGAAAATAGCAATTCCAGCCCTCGTTAGCACTGTGAAGACCCCAACGTTTGTTGCTCAATTTTCTCCTACTTTTTCTACAGTAAATGACAGTGGATCAGCATATTTGATTTGGGAGAAATGAAGTAACAGCTGCCCAAATTGAGCTTGAGCACTCCTGATTTTGAGGTGTTCAGATCTGGAAGGCAGGGGCTAGATTCCCTTTATGAATATTAGATACATCTGGAAAGGAAAAGTCAATTTCTATTTTCATGGCTCAGAAGTGGAAATCCTCCTGTCCTGTATCTGAAGCTGTCCAGGTCCAGTAGAGCCTCCCCTTCCTTACTTACCATTTTACCTTCTGGTGGGATCCACATACCTCCCTTGCCCAGCTTCAGATAGAGAGGGGCCCTGTCCAGTTAGTCCACCCAGTTCCATCTTTGGGGGCTGCCAGGCGAGGTCACACCAGCATCCCTAAGCCTGTCTGGGGAAGTCTTCTGAGGGTGCTACCTGGGCCAAAGCCTTCTACTCCTTGGTCACACCTCTTCCCTATTCACAGGTGGCACCCCCTTCTAGCAGCCAGCCCCCCAGCCACAGCAAGCTGCAGCGCATGGAGTCTCACAGCTTCCCCCCTCCCTTTCCTGTTGATAGCAGCCAAGGGAATGCTGGGAAATGTTCCTTCTCTGCTCCAAGGCAGGGAGCTGGTCAAGGAACTACAGCTCCCAGGGCCCTATGGGGTCTCAGCTCCCCTACTGAATCCAGGCTGCTCTGAGGCTCCCTTTCTGCAGAGGGGAGGAAGTTACTGTTACAGGTCCCTTCAGAGCTTGGGCCTAGCACTATGGCACCATGTCAAATCCAGTACTGCTCCCAACTCTATCCAGCTCTGCTGCTGGCAGGATCCCTTCCCATTCTTTTTGTTTCCTGTCTCCCCTCCAAGGAGAAGCTCTGCATTGTTCCTGTGTGGGGAATTGAACCCAGGCTGTCTGGGTGAAAGCCAAGAATCCTAACCACTAGACCACATGGGACTTCCATAACACGTTTACATGTTCATATTCAATAACACAATTAAACGTAGCCATTCAAAGTAGCCATTTAAAAGAAGCCATTCAAAAAACTTCAAAAACAGACTTCAAAGAGAAATTGCAGAGTTACAACTGATCTGCAAACTTAACACCATTAATTTGAGCTTGAAGAGGGACTGGGGGTGACTGGCTCACTACAAAAGCAATTTTCCCTCTCTTGGTATTGACACCTCCCTGTCAATTACTTGGAGAGAGCCACATCCACCCTGACTGAATTAGCCTTCAACACTGGTTCTCCCCTTGTATGGTAACTCCCTTTACATCATGTTCCAATATATATTTATGCCTCTATCTGCAATTTTCACTCCATGCATCTGAAGAAGAGGGCTTTTTACCCACGAATGCTTGTGTCCAAATAAATCTGTTAGTTCTTAAGGTGTCACCGGACTCCTCGTTGTTTTTGTGAAATAAAAGCAAAATGCACTCTAAGCTGATCTTAACCCTTTCAATGCCCTTACAAACTTAGATGCTTCTCACCACAGGCCGGCTGGTGGCTTTTCAGCCAGGCTCTCCCCTTTCGTCAGCGCTTCAGTTGCTTGGTGTGGGGGTGTCTGTAGATGTAGGTGGACGAGAGAGACAAAGCATGGCAAATGTCTCTGCTTTTATCATGTCCTTTCTTCCCTCTTGGCTTTGCTCCCCCTTCAGAGTCAGGTGAGCATCACTGCGTCTCTCCAAGCAAGTCTGAGCAATTCCCCTGGGGTGTCCTCTTGCAGGTAAGTGATTGCACTGTAGCTCCCTTGCTGAACAATGGCTGTTGATGGGTTGTTTGACACCCTGTCCGGGTGTTGGTTACTTTCCTTGCTGTTGTCACTGGGGAGCTAATATTTGGCTGACTCCCCCACCTTACAGCATAGTGATAACCACACTGCACAATTCTCATAACTTCATATGCATGAATGGTAAACATCTATGGGTAGAGAAATGACTTTCAGCAGATCATATCCTTTCCCCTGATACCTTACAAGGCATGCTCTGTATATAAGATCACGATTATATGAAAATGAGGAATATGGGGGTTACAGCACACTCCCCCAAAGGTACAGAATGTCACACTGAGATTCTATTTTCATTTGTTATGTAACAGCATTAAAGAGATCCAGTGACTGACCAATGGCATTTTCAAGTGCTAAAATAGCAAGCGCTGTTGGTCTCTCATTGGCCATCAGCGACTGAAGATACGGTTTAATGAGCCAGAGCTTCAAGGCGAGGGTGGCTCTGTCCACTGCCTTCCGTTGCGCTGCTGGGCACCAAGTCCCTGGCGGTCAATATGTGAAGCTGGGAGAAGAGAGTGGGGTGGCAAGCGGTGGTAGAACTTTTGCCACCAGGGTCTAGCTGTCTAACTTCCTCTTCGTACTGCTGGGCCCCCGTTGCCTTCAGGTAACACAGGAACTAAGGCAGGAATAGGGTGAGGAAGCAAGTAAAGCCGAGCAAGGAAGGCAAAAGTTAATCTTATCTTCATGGGCAGCTCGCAATGACGTCCTTTTTCTGTGCCACAGCTGACAACAACATCCCAGACAGAAAAGTAACAGGCCAAAAAGAAACCTAGCAGCTGCTGAAACAGTTCAGTTGGGAGCGTGCTAGACTAACAGGCTCTTCTATCCTCCTTTATGCACGGGCGGGATGTTTTCTGAGAGTGCAGCAGTTCCTTTAACTGCCACGAGTCCCTCATTTCAGGCTATGCAGCAGGAAAAGACAGCATGGGCTTCTGCACCGAGTTGGCCCACCTGACCTTTCATTCTTCTCTTGCTCTTTGTCAGCAAGGAGAAGAAAAAGAAGCTCTCCCTCAAGCTGGAGTCACACGGGCGAGGTAAGGACGACTTCCTGAGTGCTGGCTCCAGTCCTCTGCTCCGCCAGCTGACCTATCGAGGGGCTACCACCACATTCTCTAGATTTGTCCATCGGTCTGTGCCAGAGTGAGCAACAACCCAGTAGGTGGAGTTTCTGTAGTGTAGTGGTTATCACATTTGCCTAACACGCAAAAGGTCCCTGGTTCAAAACCAGGCAGAAACATGCTGGCTTCCTTTTCCCAGATCCCCTTGTTGTTCAGAAAGGGCACTCCTCCTATTGGCCTGTCCCTGGGATAACTCCAACCCCTGCATGACAGAGGATGCTGACAGCAGTGGAGAAAGCACCTTGGTGTCAGGCTGGAGAACCTAGAGTAGTTAGGCCAGTCACCATTTGGAGGCTTGTGGCTTGGCCACCTCTGCTGTTGGAGGTTGGCCTATAGAGGCTCTCACTTCCTGCTGGGCTCCTTTGCGTGACTGGCCAAAGGAGGAAGTGAGGCAGGAATGGGGCAATAGAGGAAAGTTGAGCTGAGGAAGGCAGGGAAGAAGCTGTGCGGCTAAGTGGGGTTAGTAGAGCACCACCCTTCATTCTGCAAAGCCTGGGGAGGTGTGGTTGGCTGCTGGGAGGTAGAATCCTGTGCCTGCCTCTTGGCTTCCCAGGAGTGGCTACTTGCAGCCCAGGAGAAGAAGGGAGGTTCTGGGTGAAAGGAAAACAAGCAAAGCTGAGTCCAAGTGGAGAATGGCGGCTCCTTTATGGCCAACCTGGGGGCATGACTGATGGTTTTAGAGGTGGAGGCTGGGCTGGCTGTGAGCAACTGGGATCCAGGAAACCCCCACCTGCCCTTCTGAGGGCTGAACCCATGGAGGTGCGGTTGGCTGCTGGGAGACAGACCCCTGTGGCTGCCTGTTGGCATCCCAGGGATGGCTACTTGCAGCCCAGGAGAAGCGGGGTTCTGGGGGGAAGGAAAAGCAGCAATGGTGAGGCTGAGTGGGCTCCTTTCTGGCCGAGATGGTGGACTGTGGTGAGTCTGGGAGTTGCCTGTAAGCCATAAGTGGACGTAGTGCAGTGAAAACTGCTGCTCCATTCTGGCCGACCTGGGGGCGCCATGGATGACTTGGGAGTGGGGGCAGGGCGCTGGCTGTGAGCAAATGGGATCCAGGAAGCCCCAGCCTGCCCCTCCAGGGGCCGAGTCTTCTTCTCTCCTGCCATGGGGAGCCCGACCTTAAGCCTGCCCAGCATGTGCAGCAGCTCGAGCATTAAGCCTTCCTGTGTGCATAACTGAACTACGCCCTAGTGTAATAAGGTGTAAAGTTTAGATTGTGAATTTATCTTTAATTTCCATGGTAATTTACTTTGATCTTTTATTCCTACCACTTATAATCCTTAAAACTCCATCTTTCTGTAGTTAATAAATCTGTTTTATGCTCTACTTAAACTGGTGTATTTTGCTTGAAGTTCTTGGGAAATCTCAGCTCCATTACAAGGCTGGTTCATGTACTATTCACAGTGAGGGAGGGGTGGACCCTGTGTAATAAACTCACACTGATCAGGCTTCTGATTAAGGCAAGATGGTATGATCCAGGGGTGCAAGGCTGCAGAGCTGTAGGGGGGGCGACTTTCTATCATTAGTGTTATGAGTGGCTGCAGAAGCATTCATGTAATTCAGTTGGCTGTGTCCCTACCTACGGATGTCTGTGTAAGTGCAATATCTGCCAGAGATTCACAGCTTGTCTCAGCATCACATGTGTGAGAGGGAGTCCAGGTGGTGGGACAAAGGGCTCAGGGGTCCCACTGTTCAGGTTGCATCCCATAGATCCCATCACAGACTTTCAACAACCACAGCGGGTGCTCACTGAGACAGAGAGAGAGATGCCAAAATAGTGATCTCCAGTGCCAGCAGACATCAAACTATCAGAAATTCTGTGCACAGAGAAGACCCTGCTAGTGGAAAATGCCTTTGAAAAAGGCCCTTCTGTCCCCAGCTGTGGTCGTACAGTGCTCAGTGCTCTGCGTTGTGGCCTCAAGAGTCATGGATGCAAGTTGAGTTACGATGACCTTTTCCTTGTCTCCACATTTCTTAGGTGCCTCTTCCAACACTTGTCAGAAAAAATGACCGGTTTCTTTTGGAAGCATTTGCATTGCAAGGCAGAGGCAGTCTTCTCTGCTTCTTCAAAAGATTGACCAAAAAGTGTGAGGAGTGGTCACATTTGGCAAGGCACCACTGGGTGCTGCATCTCTAACCTCCACTTTACCTGGCAAGTGCCTCTGGGACTTTTCTCCCAGCTGCTCCATTTTTCATCAGTGACAATCAAAAGGAAGATGACATGACATCTGTGTGTGGACATCCCCAGCGAATCACAAGGACGTGTGGTGCAGGCTTTTGTGTTGCAGCAATTGCAGTCAAAGCAACCACCATGCCAATGCCAGTCACAGCAGCCTTTTCATCAACTCCAGGCTTGTGATTTGATTCTTTCCAATGTTTCTCTCCAAAGAAGCCTTTTCCTTAGCAAGCAATGACTTGGATACCAAGGGAGGTCTCTTCTGTTTCCTAGAAAGACACAGGAAAATGTGAGCAGAGGAGACAAAACCCGTAGAACAAGGTACTACTGGGAGTTGAACCCAGGATCTCCTGTTTACTAGACAGGTGCTTTAGCCACCCAAGCCATGGTGCCTGCCTTGAGAAAATACTTGCAACTGTTCCCTTTGATGGTCCAGGACAACACCTGCAAATTCCAAACTACAGACATTCCCCATTTCCCTCAAGACTTGCACGGAAGAACTGGCAGGCCAAGCCAGGATCTTCTGGTTACTAGGAAGACACTTCAGCCAGCTCTTCCCAAAGATCACTATCTAAAGACCTTTAAACAGCCTCTGTAGATGTTCACTGACAAAGAGATGCCAAAATAGAGTTCTCCACTGCCTGCAGCCATCACACTACCAGGAGTTCTGCGCACAGAGAGGCCCCTGCTGGTGGAAAAGGCTTTGGTAGAGACTCTTCTGACACCAGCCTGTGCTCATATACTGTTTAGCACTTTGTGTTGTGACTTCAGCATCCACAGATGCCAGTTGAGTTGGGGGACATTTTTCCTGTCTCCACATTTGTCTAATGGCTCCTTTCAACACTTGCCACCAAAAAGACTTGTTTCTTTTGCAAGCAATGTGCAGCTAGGCAAAGGCAGTCTTCTCCATTTCCTCAGAAGATCACCAAGCTGTGGGGAGAGAAGACACATTCAGCCAAGCTGGATGCTGAATCTCCTCTTTGTTCAGCAGGTGTCTGTGAAGGACATAAATCTCCACCATGTAGAGGGCAAGAATAGGAGTTTATTACACACAGAACTGGCAGAGTGTCACCTTGCTTATTAGGCTCAGAGACACTGTTAATTGATTACAATAGAATATATAGATTTTCCATGGGTGGGGGAAAGAGACGGGGTAGGGAGTTCCAAACTCTGGGATAGGTTTTGCAGCAAGACATGATAAGCACAGTAGCCAAAGGTTAACAGGTTACATAATGTCTCCACCCATGGTCTCAAGTTAGCAAGTTAACATTTCATGAATACTTTGATAAAATGTTATTAGTATAAAATATCTATGCTGAATTCTGATTTGAGGTCCATAGGAAAGGAGCAACTCCTTTGATTGTCCTCCAGGTACATTCCTAGGGTTTAAAGCAAAGAAACAGTGAAAGTATATGGCAATAAAGATTGTTTTCTGTGTGTCTTAAGGCAAGGCATTGGTCCCTGGGAAGGGAGGTGGAAGGATGCCATATCTTATATTGACATCTGCCAACTTTTCATAAACTCAAGGTTGGATCTCTGGGAAGAACGTCTCCCTACAGAAGAGACTTACACAATAGGAACAGGGATTCTTTGTTCAATCTGCAACTCTGAATAAGATACAATTCTTTAGTTCTTAGCTCCAACACCTGGCAATTTGCTGACCAAGCCTATCTTAGCAAGCAAGGCTTTCTGTTTACCCAGCTTTCTTTTAGCTGGTCACTATTTGCTAGGCTTCTGGTCCCTTGATTATACTCTGGACTTTGGGTCTGGAAAAGAGCTGGCACAATCCATAGACCAGGTTGTTATATAATATGCACATGAATTTTAACCCTTCACATACAGTAATGGCAAAGTTCTTGGTTCAGGCTTGTAGCAGTGATGGAATAAACTGCAGGTTCAAATCAAGTCTCTGGAGTCCATCCACAGCTGGGATGGGTCATTCAGTCCCTTGTACAGAGCTTCAGTTTGTAGCAAAGTCCCTTCAGAGGTATGAAGCAGGACTGAAGACAAGATGGAGACGAGGCATCAGCCTTTTACAGTCTCTTGCCATGTGGTCTTTGTTTTCTTTGTCCCAAGGACACTCTATCCAGCACGTGGCATAGAAAAACCTTTGAGTTTTGTCCATAGGCAGGTCCCTGCATACCTTGCTGAGCCACAAGGCATATCTACCTTCTCTCAATGGGTTGATTGTAGAGCTGATGGTCCTTAATGGGCCATCAAGCAGGCTAGGCAGAACTGACACCAACTTGTCTGGCTGGGGTGTTCCTCGGAAGCATAGCACAAGTTTGAATACAGACAGCATAGAGCCAATATTCATAAAGTCAACTACAAAAATGATACACATCTAGAGATAGCATAATTATAATCAGCCAATCAGAACCTCTCCATAGACCCCTTTCACAACAACCTTTCTATCATATTGGCTGCAAATATAGAACAGTGGTCACAATGGTGATCTATAAAGTTACAGATTATGTCAATAACATCACAGGAGGTGACACGGCATCAGTGAGACTGATATTGGAATACTGTCTCCAGTTTTGGTGTCCTCATTTGAAAAAGATACTGTGAAATTGGAACTGGGGCAGCAAAAAGCCACCAAAATGTTCTGAGGGCTGGAGAAAAATGCCTTCTAGTGAGCTATTGAAAGAGCTCCATCTGTTTAGCTTATCAAAAGAAGATTGAAAGGTGACTTCACTGAAGTGTTGAAGTGCCTTAATGGAGAGAAAAGATTGGGTATTAAAGGGCTCTTGAATGGAGCAGAGAAAGACATAACAAGACCCAATGATTGGAAGGTGAAAAGAGACAAATTCATATTACAACTAAGCCCCAAATAGTCAACAGCGAGGATGATTCACCACAGGAACAAGCTACCAAGGAAAGTGGTGGAATCTCCATCCCCTGAAGTCATTCAATGAAAACTAGATGCCTTTCCCCCAGAAGTAGCTATTGTGTCATGCAGGAGGCCTGTGATATGCAGGGGGTCAGATTAGATGCTGTAATGGTCTCTTCTGGCCAGAAAGTAGACTAATTTTACAGATACTAGTTTTCGGAAAAACTGAGTGTAGCATTGGGAGCAGCATCTGAAGTTTTACTGTCTAGCCAGCTTACTGCCTAGAACGAACGCTCCTTGAGTGGGGTGACCACAGGGAGTAGCTCAAACCTCCAAAGGGCCTGGCCAGGGAAATTGATGCTAGCCTTGGTACATGGACGCACACCGCCGAATTAATGTGCTTAGTATGGGCCTGTGTCCTCGACTTTATACAATTTCCAGAGCGTTGCACTGTGGGTAACTGTCCCATAGTTCCCGCAGTCTCCCCTGCCCATTGGAATTCTGGGTTGAGATCTCAATGCCTGATGGGGCAAAAATAGTGTCATGAGTGAGTCTGGGTAAATGTCATCACTCAATCCTCCCTCCATGAAAACAACAGCAGACAATCATTTTGCGCCCTTTTCCCTGGATTGCCCGGGCAGACGCCATAGCACAGCAACCATGGAGCCCGTTCAGCCTTTTTTCACTGTCACCGTATGTCTTCTTTATAGTGCTGACAGACGTGGTACTGCAGTGCTACACAGCAGCATCCCCTTGCTTTTTGCAAGTTAGCAAAGATGGTTACCAGCCCTACTGTACCGTCTGCTGCTTTGCAAGTTGACAATGACAGTTACCAGTTATACTGCACCATCTGCTGCTGTCATGGGTGCTCCTGGCTGGCCTCGATGGGGTCGGCCACGGGCTTATGGACAAAAATAGGAATGACTCCCCAGGTCATTCTCTTCTTTAAGTTTTGTCTAATGGAGAGTCAGTTCTGCCTAGACTATCAGGCAAGCCTACTAAAGAACCAGAGGGGCAAACGGGCGCTCCGGGTCAGAGCCCTAGAGATCCCGCAGAAATGATGCGCTGCATGCCATTCTAGTGGGTGCCCCTGCAACAACCCTACCCATTGCTTCCCTCCTCCCCTACCCCTCCTGGGCTACCATGGCAGTTATCCTCCCATTTGTGTGATGAAGTAATAAAGAATGCAGGAATTTGAAACAACACTGACTTTATTGCTTCTGCAAGCAGGGATCAAAGGGGGGAGGGGAGCGCAGCCTCCAGCTGCTATGAATGAACCTGGGAGTCATTCCCATCTTTGTTCAGGCACCCCCGGCCGACCTCACCGAGGCCAGTCAGGAGCACTCACGGGACGACGATGATGGATACCTGTCCTACTGTACCGTCTGCCGTCCGCAAGGGAAGGGAAGGGGATGCTGCTGTGTAGTGCTCCAGCACCACATCTGCCAGCAGCATCCAGTAGACATACAGTGACATTGAAAAAAGGTGAGAGAGGATTTTTTTCCCTTTGCTTTCATGGGGGCAGGAGGCGGGGGAACGACATATACTCTGAACAACCCGCGACAATGTTTTTGACCCTTCAGGCTTTGGGAACTCAGCCAAGAATTCAAATGGTTTTTGGAGAGTGCGGGAACTGTGGGATAGCTACAATCCTCAGTCGCCCCTCCCTCCATGAGCGTCCATTTCATTCTTTGACTTTCTGGTACGCTTGTCTCAGTTCCTTAAGTTTCAGCACTGCGTTGAGTCCCTATTGTGGCCTCTGTCCATCATAGCCTTGGAGATTTTTTCAAATGTTTTGGTATTTCGTCTTTTGGAACGGAGTTCTGATAAAACAGATTCATCTCCCCATACAGAGATCAGCTTCAGTATCTCCCGAACAGTCCATGCTGGAGCTCTTTTTTGATTCTGGGACTGCATAGTCACCTGTGCTGATCAGCGCTCCACGCTGGGCAAACAGGAAATGAAATTCAAAAGTTCACGGGGCTTTTCTTGTCTACCTGGCCAGTGCATCCGAGTTCAGATTGCTGTCCAGAGCAGTCACAATGGTGCACTGTGGGATAGCGCCCAGAGACCAATACCGTCAAATTGCAGCCACACTAACCCTAATCTGACATGGCAATACTGATTTCAGCACTACTCGTCATCAAGGAGGAGTACAGATACCGGTATTAAGAGCCCTTTATATCAATATAAAGGGCTTCTTTGTGTGGACGGATGCAGGGTTAATGTGATTTAATGCTGCTAAATTGGACATAAACTCGTAGTGTTGACCAGGCCAGAGAGAGCAGCAGGTTTCCCCTATTGTTTCCTGCTTTCGTTTCCTTGACTAGTTTCTCCTCTGCACCAACTTGCTGTATTTGTTTGTGAGTCTGACTAGCTCAGTTGGTAAAGTATCAGACTTTTAATCTGAGGGTTCAAGTCCCTGGTCAGGTAATAAACTACTCATTATATCTTAAAAATCTGTCTTTCTGGAGTCTTCTTTGATGTTTTTTCTCTTCAGGATTTTGCCTTTTCTAAGAAGGGCCTTTGTGTGTGGGGGATTGAAGGGGCAACTTCCTGACAGCCCCTCTGTCCTTGCAGGCTGGAGGAATAAAGGCCTCTGGGCATATAGCATGTTCCTCCCCTGCACGCACACACACAAAATATCCCTATGGAATTAGAATCACCTGCTGCCTTCCCCTGTTCTGCTGGATCCCCAAATGAGGATACTCTTCAGCCTAAACCCATGTCCCCTCTTTGCCCAGTGCCCCTCAGTCCCAACCCTCAGTCCCTCCTATGCTCACTGCTCCTCACTCCCAACCAGAGCCTGCTCCTCTTCACCCTTCTCCTCTGTCCCAACCCACAACCCCCTCCTATTCCCAGTGCCCCTCAATCTCAACCCACAGCTCCTTCCTTCCCCCCAGCAGCAGGTGCTTCAGACCCCCTCAGGAAGATTTTCTTGCAAGGTTTCGTGTATGAGTCTTCATGTGGATTTTACAGTATGTTGGGAATATGTTGGGTTGCTTGCCAAAATGATCACTTTTGGCTGGTGTTGGATTCCCAGTCTCCTTGTTATTGGGACAGGAGAAATAAAGGGTTGTTGTCCTTGTTGTGTGAATCGAGGGCAGCAGAACTGTGCTTGGCAGATCCAGATGGAGGGACTCACCCTCAATTCAATAGCACTTGCTAGGCAGGGGACATTGGTTCCAAAGCCAAGTGGGCTGGGGCCTGAGTCCTCATGCTAAAATTTATGTGTTAGACCAACTTTAGGACAGGGTGGCTGTGGAGGGGTGAGTGAGTCCCTAGACAACATAGTGAGTACGGTGCCTTCTTATTTTCCCCCTTTTCCACCCAGGATGGCAGATGAACTCTACAGAGGCACCTCTGGGCTTGCACTGACTAAGGACAACAGCTGTGAGTGGGGTGCAGAGAGGAGATGGCTCATGTTAAATGACTTTTGGTTGCTGGACTTACGAACCTTAGGGAGAAGGACACTGCCCAGCTTATTTGTGGGTGGGTCTTTTCCTCATAGTTTAGGTTTATGTGTTGGGGCTGCTGACATGACTTCTGCTAACCCTGGGCTTGCATTGCAATGTAGACGTACCCTGAGAGTGCAGCTATACTGAGATAAAATCCCTGTGGCCTGGCTGGCCTGGATGATCTGATTTGGGCTCCTGGGGCTCAGGTTGTGAGGCTAAAAACTGCAGTGTAGACATTTGGGCTCAGACTGGAGCCCAGGCTCGGAGACCCTCACCCCTTGTGGAGTCTCAGAGGCTGGGCTCAAGCCCAAGTGTCTACACTGTAATTTTATTACCCTGTCGCACAAGCCCCACAAGCCTGAATCAGCTGACCCAGGGTTTGAGAATAGTGACTTGGGTGTGCTAATGGCAGTGTAGACATAATGCTAGGCTATGTCCACACTGCAATGAAACATCCAGGGCTGCCCCATGCCAGCTCCGGCTCCTGGGGCTTGGGCCGTGGGGTGGTAAATTTGCAGTGTAGACATCTCAGCTCAGGCTCAATACCGGGGTCTGGGACCCCACAAGGTTGGGAGGGAGTTTAGCAAGCAAAAAAGGTAAAATGGCAGTGGAGTATTACCGTGGACTCAGTGGCATTTCTCCATTGGTCTGTCTGCTTTGGGGCAGGGACAATAACACGTCCTGCTGCTTTTGTTGTTTCAAAGGGCGGTTTAGGATTTTCATTCTCAGACACTGGGCACAAAGCAGGACTCAACCCTCAATGCAAATTAAATGAGCTGCCCACAGATTCTGGCAGCCACAATGAGCATTTGGTGCGAGAGCTCAGACCTGCCCCTGTCTCAGAGGGAGGGGATCAGCTGCGAGGGGACTGGACCACTGTCCTATCAGCTCTTATCTCCCAAACTTTCAATAACTCTATTATCAGTGGCTCTGAGCATAATTTAAACCATAAGAAAAACCACACTGGGCTAGGCCGAAGGCCCATCTAGCTCTGAATCTTGTCTTCTGACAGTAGCCAATACCATGTACCCCAAAAGCCACTCCCTTAGGGACCTGAACCCAGGATCTCCTGCTTACAAGGCAAGTGCTTTAGCCAGCTAAGCCATGGTGCTTGCATCTGGTTAAAACACAGTGTCTGACCACACCTGACTCCCTGCCATCTCCACCAGGACCTGACAAGCTTTGCTTGTGTTTGGATTCTGCAAAGCGGAGGAGCAGATGAGGTTTTCCTTCAAGCTGTGTGTGTGTGTGTGTGTGTGTGTGTGTGTGTGTGTGTGTGTGTGTGTGTGTGTGTGTGTGTGTGTGTAAATCTTTGGCCAGGTCTGCACTACAAAATTATTTCAGCAGAATTATATTGCTCAGGTCTGTGAAAAACTCACAACTCCCCTTCGGTCGGCAGCTCGTGGCTGGTGTACACACTGCAATGCCACATCTGGTGACAAAACTGCCCTGTTTTGGTGACAAAATAAAACCACTTCGATGAGAGGCCTAGAGCTTTTTGCAGCAAACTTAAAGGGACAGAGTGCCAGTGTAGATGCTGCCGTTCATTATATAACCATAACTGGCCTCCTCCAGTATCCCATAATGCCTGCCGTGAACTCGCCTGCCCTGCATTCTGCTACAGAGCCATGGGACCCTCCCCTTTCATAGCTCCAGGAAGTTCTGACAGCTAAGCCTGCTGCTCTGCTCCGGCAGCCAGGAGCAAATCTCTGCCGTGGATGCTGCTCTCTCCCGCCCTGCAAACACAGAGCAGGTGGCAGGAGCTTCCTTACAGTGGGGGCGGTGGGGCATTGGCATCTGAACTGTGACACCCCCATGATACCCCTTCCTTCGAGGAGGCTCTTACCTTCTAAACAGGGACGGCTGTTTTCTAGTAAAATCACTACAAGGGAAGGAGAAAACTCAAAAGAGGTTCCTCCTGGCACTCACGTCCGTGAACCCAAATACTCTCTCAGTCCTCAAAGAGAGACCTGGAGAAGGAGACTTGCTGAAGCAAAGCCCCAAGGGTCTCTGAGGTTTCCCTGGCCCCTCACCCCTGTCCTGCCTGGCTGATGTCAGCATCTCTCTGTGAGGTCACCACCTCCCCACCACCTTGGACCAATAGTCTGAGGTCCTGCAAAAGGCCTTTGTGATGTCACTGTCACACCCCTCCCTTGCTGTGCCAATGTCCTGCCCCTGGCCAGGCACTTTGGAGGTTTGAGCTACTCCCTGTGGATCACCCCACTCAAGGAGTGTTCGTTCTAGGCAGCAAGCCGGCTAGACAGGAAAACATCAGACGCTGCTCCCAATGCTACACTCTGTTTTTCAGAAATTAGTCAACTTTATGGCCGGAAGAGACCATTAGAGCATCTAATCTGACCCCCTGCATATCACAGGCCTCCTGTATGACACAAGAGCTACTTTGGGGGCAAAAACATTCCAGAAAGGCATCTAGTCTTCATTAAATGACATCAGGAGATGGCGAATCCACCACTTTCCTTGGTAGCTTGTTCCTGTGGTGAATCATCCTCACTGCTGAATTTTTGCGCCCTATTTGTAATATGAATTTCTCTTTTCACTTTTCGGCCATTGGGTCTTGTTATGCCTTTCTCTGCTCGATTAAAGAGCCCTTTAATACCCAGTCTTTTCTCTCCCTGAAGGCACTTCAACACTTCAGTGAAGTCACCTTTCAATCTTCTTTTGATAAGCTAAACAGGTTGAGCTCTTTCACTACTCACTAGAAGGCATTTTTCTCCAGCCCTCAGAACATTTGGTGGCTCTTTGCTGCCCCAGCAGAGCAGTTTGCAGGGACCACTGGAGTGGTTCATGGAATGGCTGGTGGAGTGGAGCGGCTCAGACTCCCTGCTTGCAAGAGGGGAAGTATTGCCTCCTAGAGGCACCCAGGGGGGTGATGTGTAATTGTCCCAGGTCACTGGGTGGGGGCTCGAGCCAGTTTTGTATTGTTTTATTGAAGCAGAACCCCTAGATACTGAACCCAGCCCTTGTTTCTGCCAACTCAGAGGGGCAGAAGAGTTACAGGAATTTATCACACAACCCTCCCTGTTCCCATGGGGAGAATCTAGGGAAGGGGGAGTCATTCCTCACCTGTGCTCCCAGAAGAACTGCTAGGACTCCTTCCTGCCAGCTACTCACTCCTGGATTCACCCTCAGCTCCTGGGATCTTTCTGCTCCAAAGGCTCCAGAGGCCTGGGGTTGGGAGGGCGTCACTGCACAGTCTGAAACACAAGGGAGGATTCTGGAATTGAAGGAAGGAGCAGAAAAAGGAGAGGAAAGAAACAGAGAGAAAACGCCTCATCTCTCTCCCCTCCCCGTCCCAGCAAGAAATGTTACCAAGGATCAGCGTTAGGGGAAATGGTGCCCTGGGTAAAACTTAGACTTTGGCACTTCCCCATCGCCCCTGGACGATCCCCCTCTCCCTTTACCCCCTAGCTCCGGCACTCCCAACCCTTGTGCCTCCTTCACCCCAACTCCTGCCCCCTCCTGTGCCCTAACCCCTACACTGTGTCCCCTTTGCCCTTAACTCCCATACTCCCCTCTTGTGCCACCAACCACTGCCCCCTCCTGAACCCCCTTGACCCCTAACCCCTGCACCCCTTCCTGTGCCACCAGCCACTGCCATCTCCTGCACCCCTTCACCCTAACCCCTGCACCCCTTCCTGTGCCACCAGCCACTGCCCCCTCCTGAATTCCCTTCGCCCCTAACCCCTGCACCCCCTCCTGTGCCACCAGCCACTGCCCCTCTCCTGCACCCCCTTCACCCCTAACCCCTGCGCCCCAACCCCTGCCCCTCTCCTGCACCCCCTTCACCCTAATCCCTCCACCCCCTCCTGTGCCACCAGCCACTGCCCCTCTCCTGCACCCCCTTCACCCCTAACCCCTGCGCCCCAACCCCTGCCCCTCTTCTGCACCCCCTTCACCCTAATCCCTCCACACCCTCCTGTGCCACCAGCCACTGACCCTCTCCTGCACCCCCTTCACCCCTAACCCCTGCACCCCTTCCTGTGCCACCAGCCACTGCCCCCTCCTGAATTCCCTTCACCCCTAACCCCTGCACCCCCTCCTGTGCCACCAGCCACTGCCCCTCTCCTGCACCCCCTTCACCCCAACCCCTTCCCCCGCTCTTTTGTCCCCAACCCCTGCGCCCCCTCCTGCACCCACGTGCGGACAGTGATCTGTGTGCATGGAGCAGCTAGCATTGCTCCTCCCTGGGATGCTGCTCCTCCGGGTACCCCTAGGGGCTGTGGGGGTGGGGAGATGAGAAGTGACGTCATCCGAGCTCCCTGCATCCAGGTCACTTTCCTCAGCTGGGCTGCATAAGGGGAGGGCAGAGAGCAGCAGCTTCTGATGCTCCCCTCACAGCACAGCCCAGGTGGGGAAAGTGACCAGGACGCATGGAGCACATAGTGTTGCTCCTCACTTCCCCCAACCCTCTATGGGCCCATGGAGGA
Source organism: Gopherus flavomarginatus (assembly GCF_025201925.1). NCBI lineage: Eukaryota > Metazoa > Chordata > Testudines > Testudinidae > Gopherus > Gopherus flavomarginatus. The sequence goes on along the minus strand of NC_066634.1, from coordinate 12,401,793 downwards.
GCATTGGGGCAGGGGAGAGCAGTGAGCACCTTTGCACTGCCACACGGTGCCCTTTGACCCCCTGGAGCCTTGGGTGGCTGCTGGGGGCCCCACCCCTAGTGCCGGCCAGGCTCCCCAGCACAAGCAGCAGAAAACACAGGGAGACTGGCCCCACACTGAGCAGCGGTAGCCTGGGCGGCACGTAATGGAGGTCGGGGGGGCTCAGTCTCCCCAAACCTTGCATCACCAAGGGGACAGTGGGGCCCATGACTGGGACCCCGGCCAAATTAGGCCACCCTGCAAAAGTCTCCCCTATGTCAGCCCCAGGGCTGGAGGAGCTCCCACTCCCTGCTACGGCCCAGGGGCTGCAGCAGGGGTATGGAGCTTCTCTGGTCTCAGGGCCGCAGGGGGCAGGGGTAAAGGAGTGACAGGGTGGGGCTGGTGGGGGAAGGGGTGGAACAGAAGTGACAGTGGATGGGGCTATGGGTGGAAGGGGGCAGAGCCACAGACAGAAGGGGGTGCATGGTTCTGGTGCTGGGGCCCCCACACTTGTTCTCCCTTTCCCTGGGCTTTGGCATCACTAGCCCCTGCTTAGCGAGTAGGGTTCAGTGGTCCCCATAATGTGGGGTATGACTCCTAGGGAGACACAAAGGAACATTCATGGGGGCACCTCAGGGCCTGAGTCAGCCCCCATGGAGGGCAGGGAGGAAGCACCACTCAGCCCCACTCTGTCCCAGCTCTTCCCCAACCCCACCCTCAGTCTGGGCCTCTGGCTCCCAGCCCAGCGATGACCCCCTTGCCCCTGTCCGCACCCCTCTCCCCAGCAAGCAACAGCCCCACTCCCAGCCCTGCTTCTCGACCGTGGCTTCCGAGGGGCCACAGCCATGGCTAGGAGGGCACAATGTGAAATATTTGGGGACCACTGTTTTAGCGTGATGTCCTCAATCCTTCTCTGCAGTCCAATAAAAGCTATTCCTCACCCATCTACCCCTCCATCAGGATGGACTAGGTCTGTTCTGCTGCCCTTCACTCATACAGGAAGGAGAATAACATTTTATTCCACTCAATCCTAAAGTGATTTGTAACCCAAGACCATCCCAAACTGGTCATTTTGGGGAAGCGGCCCCATCATGCTGCATAGCTAGGCAGAGTAGGTGTGTCTATGCAAACACGGTCTGTTCCTGAAGTCTTTCCCCAGCTCCTCACTAGATGTGAGGGGGGAGCTCATTCAGACCCTGCTTACGCTTAGTATTTAAAAACTCCTTCGTGTCCCTATCTCTGTCGGCCTTAGATTTCTCCTCCTGTCCCTTTTGTTACAGCTCAGATGAGGTGGCCCAGTGGTTAAGGTGATGGACTGCTAATCCATTGTGCTCTGCATGCATGGGTTCAAATCCCATCCTCACTGGATGCATTTAGTCTTGACTCTTCCTTTATAGACAACCATCTCCCCACTTGGTACAATAACAGACACAACAATGTTGCTTCTTGCAAACAAAAACCTTCTCAGAAACTCCAACACCCCCCCCCCGGCTTTAAATAAAATGTCTAAATCCCAGATTTCTAAAAAATGTCTCTAGTTCTGTATTTTGTAGTTTTTATCTTAAAAGCTAATGTTTCCTCAAGCTGAATAAGGCAACGCTTCAAAGGAAAATGTTAGAAATGGTAGGGGAGAAATAGGAAAGGAAAAAGCCCCTTTTCTCAGGAGATACAAACTCGACTCCCTCCTGTCTCTATCACCAGTGGATTTTGCCTCCCTCCTTCTGAGGTGTAAATAAAATAAAGAGGAGACAAGGTGGTTTGGCACAAACAAAGGTAAGTGTAGTCAGGGTAAAGGTACAGAAAGCTGGGGGAACAGGGGAAAATGCAAACTTAATGAATACAATGAAACAGTGACTGGGTTTGGGAGCTTAACGCTCAGGCCCATAAACCCTCCCTTGGAAACTAGAAAACACTAAACAATGCCCCAACACAGAAACCTTTCCCCACTGTTCAGGTGCAGTGGATCCCAGGTGCCGGCGCGACGCCCAGGACCTTCCACTCTCCCGCTGATTTAGAACCGTTGAGGAGGAGCACTGGGGAGTCCAGACGACGGTTGGGTTTCGTTGCTGGCACGGAGGCCCTCTGGGATGCTGGACACCAGGAATGCAGGACGGCAGGAATGGGGGTGACAGGCCTCCTGTTCCTCAGTCTCACGGTGGGACCGAGGGGGTTCTTCACTCTCCAGCTTGGGAGCACTGTGAAGACACGACCGTGGACGGGTGACTCAGAGATTCCCTCCTTCCTCATCACTGCACAACTGTTATCTTTTGTCTGAGCCAGGCAGAGTTTATCTTCATCACGTTCTATCCATCCACTTCTCAAAGTGTCATGTGATGAAGCATTCTCCGTTGTCTGTGCTTGGAGATGATGCTTTGACTTCTTTAATCCTCTATCAGAGTCGCTATGAGTGGAGATGAAAGTGTCAAAGACCTGGGAGAGGAATTCAAATGGATCCCAAACACAGTGCGATCATTGGGAGTTTAAATCCCAGGTTCCATCTATTGGCAAAGCCACTTCTAACAAGGTAGCTGTTTTGTCCCCCATTATGGCACAAGTTTGAAATATGGGCAGCATAGAGCCAATATTCATAATATCAACTACAAAAATGATACACATCTAGAGATAGCATCATTATAATCAGCCAATCAGAACCTCTCCATAGACCCCTTACATGGCAACCTTTCTACAGTATTGGCTGCAAATATAGAACAGTGGTCGCAACAGTGATCTGCACAGTTACAGATTATGTCAATAACGTCACAGGAGGTGACATGGCATCAGTGAGACTGATATTGGAATAGCTTTCAGTTTTGGTGTCCTCATTTGAAAAAGATGTTGTGAAATTGGAGCTAGGGCAGCAAAGAGCTACCAAATGTTCTGAGGGCTAGAGAAAAATACCTTCTAGTGAGCTATTGAAAGAGCTCAACCTGTTTAGCTTATGAAAAGAAGATTGAAAGGTGACTTCGCTGAAGTGTTGAAGTGCCTTAATGGAGAGAAAAGATTGGTTATTAAAGGGCTCTTGAATCTAGCAGAGAAAGGCATAACAAGACCCAATGATTGGAAGGTGAAAAGAGACAAATTCCTATTACAACTAAGGCACAAATAGTCAACAGCGAGGATGATTCACCACAGGAACAAGCTACCAAGGAAAGGGGTGGATTCTTCATCTCCTGATGTCATTTAATGAAGACTAGATGCCTTTCTTGAATGTGTTTGCCCCCAAAGTAGCTCTTGTGTCATACAGGAGGCCTGTGACATGCAGGGGGTCAGATTAGATGATCTAATGGTCTCTTCTGGCCAGAAAGTCGACTAATTTCTGAAAAACTGAGTGTAGCATTGGGAGCAGCGTCTGATGTTTTCCTGTCTAGCCGGCTTGCTGACTAGAATGAACGCTCCTTGAGTGGGGTGATCCACAGGGAGTAGCTCAAACCTCCAAAGGTCCAGGCCAGGGGCAGGACATTGGCACAGCAAAGGAGGGATGTGGCAGTGACATCACAAAGGCCTTTTGCAGGACCTAAGACTTATTGGTCCAAGGTGGTGGGGAGGTGGTGACCTCACAGAGAGATGCTGACATCAGCAAGGCAGGACAGGGGTGAGGGGCCAGGGAAACCTCAGAGACCCCTGTGGCTTTGCTTCAGCAAGTCTCCTTCTCCAGGTCTCTCTTTGAGGACTGAGAGAGTATTCGGGTTCACGGACGTGAGCACCAGGAGGAACCTCTTTCGAGGTTTCTCCTTCCCTTTTAGTGATTTTACTAGAAAACAGCCGTCCCTGTTTAGAAGGTAAGAGCCTCCTGGAGGTTTGAAAGCTGTTCAGTCTGATCCATCTGGTGACAGGTGAATTCGAGGCATGGAAAACACGAGCTTAAGGAGGCAGAATTTTATTCTGCACCTGGGATTTTGTCCCTTAGAATCACTGGGGACATTAGGGTTTGTCCTTTTTGTTTCACCTCTTCCTCCATCGCTCCCTCCCTCCTTTCTCTTCTCTTGCTTCCTTTGTCCTTTTACCTGTTCCCCTCCCAACACCAGGAGGGAGGGGGAGAGAGAGAGTGTGTGTGTGGTTTTTTTAGTTTTTTGCAGGGCAGTGCTCTGCAGTTCTCACTGTGGGAGGTCTACCCAAAAATGTGAGGCTGAACTATTGCTCGGGAAGTGATCCCCACTGGTGACCTGGGCCATCCTTTGGGCTCTCTGGTGAGATCCCTCAGCCTCCCATCCTCAGTCTCTACCCTGATTGGCTGAGCCGGGGGTTATTGACAGGGAGGAGACTCAGGTCCTTGTTTTTCTCTTTATAAGTCAAAACCAGTTCTATGTTTGATGAATTTTGCCGCTTCTCTGCATTAGTTGTCTCTGAGCAGTTCATGATTCTCTCTAACATTGCAGTTCTCCTCAAATACTTGCTGAATAGTTACTGTCACTGTTGTTGGTCTGGAGCTCATCTGAGAGCACTTTATTCAGGTCATTCAGTGTCTGAAATTCAAGATCCAATGGGTAGTTTGAAAATCAGGGCTCTTGGGTCCTATTCCCAACTCTGCCTCTGACTGGCTGTGTGACCTAAAACAAGTCAATTCTCCTTTCTCAGCCTTAGCTTCTCCCTCTTTCAAGTAGAAATAATAATGATCCGCTCTTACCTACCTGACGGTGGGTGGAGGATGGGGATCCATTGGAGAGTGTCACTAGGAGTAGGGCATAATATGAGGTGTCCTATCACGTTTACTCAGAGCAGATTAACACGTAATAGAATAGCTGAAATAGTCTATTTTATTTGCATTTTTTTATTTTGAAATTGTTAAGAGCAGCAATGACTTAGCTCAGACTGAAGCATCTTATCTAATGTTTGAGATCTAAGTGTCTCCTCTTTGTGTGCGAGGAGACAATTTAACACACTCTGACAAACAGGAGATGCTTTTGTTTTGCAATACAATATTTTTGCAAAGAACTTTCATCCCACTTGTTATGATTTTGAGAAACAAACCGGATTAGCCTGAATGGGATTTTCTGACAGAAATGGATTCAATGAAATTTCCCCACCATCTCGATTCCTGAGCTCTATCCCTGCCTCTGGGGGGGTTATTGTCTGTTAGAACAGGAGTCAGGACTGGTGGCTTCTCTTTCTGGCTCTGCCACCACCTTACTGTGTAGGCGCTTGGGTAGGTCACTTCCCTTCTCTGCACCTCAGGCTCCTCCCATCAGTCCAATGGGAACAGGGACAGTTCTCAAACTCCGGGCAGTTGTGAGCCTGAGTGAGATAAGGGGCGTTAAAGCCCTCTGTGAAGGAGAAAGGGGAGTTTCACAGTGTTTAGCACCAAGGAATTCTAAAGTTTGCTAAAATGTCTAGTCTATGGAAACAAGAAATGGTCGGGGCCAATCTTTAACCAGTGCCTTTTTAAAAGCCCATTCAGGGATGTGAGTCCCTGTCTTTCAGGTACCTGGGGTTCTTTGCCAGCAGGAGAGAAGAGGTTCCTGCCTCCTTTTTTGTGGCCTTGACAAACCAGGTGCTGTGCCCCAGTTCTCGTCTGAGATCCCTGAAAAAGAACATCTTCCCATCCATGAACAAGACAGGACCTTTCTCTAAAAGGGGAACAAAGAGACCCCTGAGACTTACAGACTAGCTAGCCTCACTGCCATTGCTGGAGAGATCCTGCAATACATTCTTAAGCACTCAGTTTGTCAGCAGCACCTACAGAATAGTTTGGTTCTTAGGACTAGTGAGCATGGATTTGTCAAGAACAAATCATTCCAAACCAATCCTCTTTCCTTCTTTGGCAGGGTTTTGGGCCTGGTGGAGGTGGGTAAACAGTAGATGGGATCTAGCTTGGGGTTGCTAAGGCTTTTCACACAGTCCCATAGGACATTCTCACAAGCAAACGAGGGAAATGCAGTCCAGCTGTAATCAGTGTAATGTTGGTGCAGAGCTGGTTGAAAGCCCAGACTCCAGGAGCCCTTCTCCATGTTTGGCTGTCCAACGGAGAGGGTGTACCTAGTGGGTCCGGCAGGGATCAGTCCGCGGTCCGATACTATTCAATATTTTCATGAATGATTTGGAAAATGCAGTGGAGAGCATGCTTCTAAATTTGCAACTGACACCAAGCACTTAGGAGCACAGGGTTGGAATTCAAAACGCCCTTAACAAATTGGACACTTGGTCTTCTTGAGCCAAACTCCATGGTTGGGCCCCTCTCTCTAGACTGGGCTGAAGTGAAACCCCAGAGCCAAACACTCCTCCCAGGTACCGAGCTCTGACCTTGAATGGTCAGATGCTGCTTAGCACTGTCAGAGCAGCTTTTGCTGGGGGATTCTCCCAGCACTTTCCAATAGCGGGAAAGTATGAAATCCCCATTTGACTGCTGGGGACAGAGCCCTAGAGTGTGGAGCAACTTGCCGAAAGTCCCCCCAGGAAAAGGAAAACAACCAGCAGTGGAACCAATAGGAAACCCAGCAATGGAACTCAGGAGTCCTGGGGGTGTGCTAAGGTGTCCTGATGTCCCGATTTTATAGGGACAGTCCAAATTTTGGGGTCTTTTTCTTATCTAGGATTCTATTACCCCCAGCCCAGTCCCGATTTTTCACATTTGCTGTCTGGTCACCCAAGAGTGTGCACATGTGTGGGTCCCAGCTGCTCCCTGCCCCCTTCATTGAAGCAGATGTGCATGGTTACTGCCCTGGGAACTGCAGGGCACCAGTGGACATGGAGTTGGCTGGAGGTAGGGTCTGGCTGCAGGCAGGGCAAGGGATGCGGGGCTGGCTGGCTTCAGGCTGGGGGGTGCATCAGGGGTTGGCTGGAGACAGGGTAGGGGGTGCGGGGCTGGCTGCAGACAGGGGGTGCAGGGCTGGTGCAGGCTGGGGGTGTGTGGGGGCTGGCTGGCTTTGGGCAGGGCCACAGGGGGGAGCGGCAGGAGTTGGCTGGAGACAGGGCAGGGGGTGTGTCAGGGGCTGGCTGTGGGGCTGGCTGCAGGCAGGGCAGGGAGGATGCGGCTGGTGCGGGCAGGGCAGAAGGTGCAGGGCTGGATGGAGACAGAGGATGGCTGCGGGCAGGGCAGGGCAGGGGGTGCAGGGCTGGCTGCAGGCAGGGCATGGGGCAGGGCCCGTGCAAGGATGTTTCATGCCGTAGGCGAAACTTCCACCTTGCGCCCTCCTCCCCCGCGCCCCCGCCCTAAGGCGCCCCACCCGTGGCAGCTCCCCCCTCCACCCTGAGGCGCCCCTCTTGTGGCAACTCCCCCGCTCTGCCCTGCGGCACCCCCCCCTCGCCCCAGCTCACCCCTGCTCCGAGCACGAGCACCCCAAGCACACCGTGACCGCTTCACTTCTCCTGCCTCCCAGGTTTGCGGCACCTAAGCCTGCCAGGTAGTCAAGCACCCTCCTCTGAGCCACAGCAGCCCTGACAGTTGACAATAGAGGCACCTTAACCCCTGAGTTCCTTCAATGTGTCCCCCTCCGGGGTCCAGCTCTGATCACCAGGTACTCGGGGTATGTCTATACCACCTGCCGAATCGGTGGGCAGCGATCGATCCAGCGGGGTCGATATATCGCGTCTAGTGTAGATGCAACACATCGAGTGCTCTCCCCTTGACTGCTGTACTCCAGCTTGGTGAGAGATGCAGGCAGAGTCTACGGGGAGCTGCAGCAGTCGACTCACCACCACTGTGACATTATGAGTATAATCTAATATCTCATTGAAAGGTGACAGGGCTAGAAAGAGTTAATTAACTCACCTCACCGACTGACCTGACCCATGGGTGAACCTTAAGAACTGCTTAGCAAGATATGTAAATGAACAGAGCTTTGAAATGCAAGTCTGCATTGTTAGAAGTAGAAGGGGAGATTTTTGCTCAGGTCTTGTGATGTAAGCAAACAAGTCTTGTCTGTTGCTATAATTTTAATTCAAAGAGCAAAAAAGGAATATTAACATTTATGATGGTACTTGAGTGAAATAGTATTATTGTCTATGTGTCTCTTTGAAGGTTGTGGTAACCTCTATTTGAACTGTTTAATGAATAAATTACCCTGTACTAATTGCCAGGATGTTTGGAAGGAGAGCTAAGCCTATTGTTTTCTCAGGCCGAAAGGCTGCTGGAAATGTATAAGAAGCCTGGGACACGATCCTTCTTCATCTCATATCTGCTTTGGGTTTCAAGACGGGGAAACCTTAAGCCACAAGGATTGTGATCCCCAGTCATTGACTGGAGCCACCCTGAATATGGAAATTGGACTATAACCTATGGACTATTTCAAAAAGGACTTTTGGCTACTACAAGCTCACCTCTACTATGTATCTGAACCTCAAGAATTGAATTCAAGTCTATATGTCTATTAATCTTTTAACCAACATTCTCTCTCTTTTCTTTTCTAATACATTTTAGCTTACTTAATAAGAATTGGCTATAGCATGTATTTTAGGTAAGATCTAAGTTGTAATAGATCCTGAGTATGTGGCTGATCCTTTGGGATTGGAAGAATCTTTTCTTTTATATGATGAAGTAAGATTTTCAGGAATCATCATCATATCTGACAGGTGTGTCTGGACGGAGGCCTGAGGCTGGGTACTTTAAGGGAACTGCGTGGCTTAAACTTCTAAGTAACCAGTGAGGTACTACAGAAGCTGCTTTGTGCTGGCTTGGTAAATCTAAGTATTGAAATCACCACCAGCATTTGGGATTTGTCTGCCCTGTTTTGTTTGCAGTTCACCCTGATTAAGTGACCTCAGCTGGCTCCCACAGGGAGCACCGTCACACCTACATCCAGGCTGTAGGGGTCCGAGGGATCTTAGGGGCCTTGAGGTGCAAAGATAACTACGTCCAGGCCGTAGGGGTCCCTGGGGGGCTTAGAGAGTTTTTGGGGGGACACAGATACCAATCTCCAGGATCTAGGGGTCCCAGTGGGGTTTAGGGGGTTCATGGGGGGCATAGATACCTACGTCCAGGCTGGAGGCATCCTGGGAGTCTTAGGGGATTTTTGGGGGCCCAGGATACCTGTGTCCCGGCTGTAGGGGTACCAGGGGGTCTTAGGGGTTCGAGTGGGCACAGATACGTATGTCCAGGCTGTATCGGTCCCAGGGGCGATTAGAGGTTTTGTGAGGGGCACAGATATCTACATCCAGATTGTAGATGTCCCGGCGGGGGGATAGGGGGGTTGTGGGGGTACAAATACCTACATCCAGGCTGTAGGGTTTCCTGGGCGGTTAGGGGGTTTCTGAGGGGCACATATACCTACGTGCACACTGGAGTGTCCTGGGGGGCTTATGGAGTCTATATGGGGCACAGATAACAATGTTCTGGCTGTATAGGTCCCTGGGGGGCTTAGGGGGCTTGTGAGGGGGCACAGATACCTAAGCTCAGGATGGAGGGGTCTACAGGGGTCTTAGGTGTTTGGTGGGGGGGCACAGATACCTACGTCCAGGCTACAGGGGTCCCGGAAGGGCTGAGGGTCTGTCACGGAGTGTGGGGGAGTCCGGTCCTGCACCTCTCTTCCTGGGACACAAGGTGACTCTCAGCCAGCCAGTAAAACAGAAGGTTTATTGGACAGCAGGAGTGAAGGATACAGCAGAGTTTGGAGGCACAAGCAGGACCCCTCAATCGAGTCCTTCTGGAGGTTCAGGAAACTTAACTCCCAGTTTCGGATTCCCTGAATTCCAACCACCTAGACCAAAACCGAAACTGAACTAACTCCCTCCAGCCGGCCCCTTCCTGTGTCCAGCTTCCCTGGCAAAGGTGCTGATCCCCTCCCCCCTGCCTAGCTCACGTTACAGGCTGAGCACGTGTCCGGTCCTAAAGTCACCCCCTGCTCTCCCATCCCCCACACAGACAGTCCCTACTCCATCACAGTAATGCCCAGAGCATTTCCCTCATGGAGCAACAGTGACACCGTGTGGCCATGCAGGTTAATGCCCAGAACATTTCCCACATGGAGCAACAGTGACACCCTGTGGCCACGCAGGGTAATGCACAGAGCATTTCTCTCATAGAGGAACAGTGACGCCGTGTGGCCACGCAGGGTAATGCACAGAGCATCACACCTACGTAGAGGCTGTAGAGATCCCTGCTGGGGCTTAGGGGTAGTGAGGGGCACAGATAGCTACGTCTAGGCTGGAGGGATTCCGGTGGGGATTAGGGACTTCATAGGGGACACAAATATCTACATCCGGGCTGGAGAGGTCCCTGGATGGCTTAGGGGGTTGTGGTGAGCACAGACACATACGTCCAAGCTGTAGTGGTCCCTGGGGGTTTAGGGAGTTGGTGAGGGGCACAGAAAGCTATGCATGGTCTGGAGGGATCCCTGGGGGACTTAAAGAGTTGTGGTTGTGCAGATACCTATGTCCTGGTTGGAGGGGGCCCTGGGGAGCTTAGGGGGTTTGTGTGGCATACACATAGCTACAACCAGGCTGGTGGGGGACCTATGGGTCTTAGGGGGCTTGTGGGAGGCAGAGATACCTATGTCCAGGCTGGAGAAGCCCTGGTGAGGGCTTAGGGGGTTCCTGGAGGTCACAAATATCTACTTCCAGGCTGGAGGGGTTGTGGGGGTATTTGAGAGTTGTGGGGGGGCACAGATACCTATTTCGAGGCTGTAGGGGTTCCAGGGTTGCTTTGGGGCATTTTGGGGTACAGATACCTATGTCCATGCTGTAGGGTCGCTGGGAGGATCAGTGGGTTTGTGAGGGTGCACAGATACCTACTTCCAGGCTATAGGGATGTTGGTGGGGCTTAGGGGTTTGTGGGGGGCACAGATACCTTCATCCAGGCAAGAGGGGTCCTGGGGGCCTTAGGGGGGGTGGGGGGAGCTCAGATAACTATGTCGAGGCTGGAGGGGTCCCATCGTGGCCTAGGGGGTTTGTGAGGGGCACAGAGACCTGCGTCTAGGCTGGAGGGGTTTCGGGGGTCTTAGGAGGGTTGTGGGGTCTGAGATACCTATGTCTAGGCTGGAGGGGTCTCGGGGGGGATTAGGTGTTTTGGGGGGAACAGATACCTACATCCCGATTGTAGGGGTCCCTGGGTAGCTTAGGCGCTTTGTGGGGGTCACAGATACAAACATCCATGCTGTAGGGGTCCTGAGGGTCTTTGTGTGGCTCTGGGGGTCACAGATACCTACCTACAGGCTGGAGGGGTCCTGTGGGTATTAGGGGGTTTGTGGGGCGTACAGATGCCTACATCTGGGCTTGCGGGTTCCCTGGGGGGCTTAGAGGTTTGTGGGGAGCACAGATACCTTTATCCAGGCTAGATGGGTCCCGGTGGGATTAGGGGGTTGTGGGGAGCACAGATACCTATGTAAGCAGAAGCAGGATGAACTCTACCTTGACATCTGGTGGTGAATTATGGAGAGTGTAGAAAAGAATTTCAGGGGCTGATCGTGTTTGCATAGGCACACCCACCCCTCCTGACACGGCAACGACAGCCTGGGATGGCTGCTTTGGCAGCTGTGGTATCCCCGGTTTATTTGTTGTTGGGGCATGAGATGTGGAGTGTTGTCACCCTGATTGTGTGGATGAGGAACTGTGAAACTGCTTTGAGACAGGGATTCTCACCATCACTTGAGTGGCACTCGCTAGACAAGGGAGTGAGCTCCTTGGGTGAACCAAAAACATGAATTGCATTTTCTTCTTTTTTAGCAGTTGAAGAGTAAAGCTGAAATTTGATTCTTTTAACAATTGAAGTTCTAGGTTCCTGAGCTGAAATCACTAAAGAGCTTTGTTAGCCAGTAAGAGAGTCTGAAGTTATATTGTGGAGCAGAGCAGCTGACAGAGAGAAGCAGTTTGTGGGATGGTTGGAATAGCCCACGGAGTGAGGTGAGCTGAGTAGTTTTTTAGGACAGCTGGAGCAGATCACTGGTCGGCTGGCAGAACAGAGTAGCTGGTGGACCGAGCTGAGCAGTTCATGGGGAAGGCGGAAGCAGAATCCCATAGAGAGGCAGGGCAGTCAGCAGTGGACCACGTAAAGTGCTCCTTTCTACCCAGGCTGGCAGGGGGAAAAACCCTGCAGATAGACTCTTGAACTCTGGGGTTGCGCAACTGTGGGTGATTTTGGGGTTGCTGGACTCTTGAAACATTTGAGGTATTGGACTTTGGAGTCTTGGGGTGATTTGGGGATTGCTAGACTCAAGAGCCCAGGGAAAAGGACACGGCCTAATTGAGGTGTTTTCCCAATTTAATGCTATGTTGTTTATCTCACGTTATTAAACATTTTCTGCTACACCCAGACTCTGTGCTTGCGAGAGGGGAAGTATCGCCTCTTTGAGGCACCTAGGGGTGCGTATGTAAAATTTTCCCATGTCACTGGGTGGGGGCTCGAGCTGGTTTGCATTACGTAGTAGGGAAGGGACCCCTATGTATTGAACCCAGTCCTTGCTGCTATCAATTCAGTCTGGCAGAAGGGTTCCACCTACATGCAGGCTGAAGGGGTCCCTGGGAGGCTTAGGGGGTTCGTGGGGGGCACAGATACCTACGTCCAGGCTGCAGGGGTCCCACAGGGGCTTAGGGGGTTAGTGGGGGGCACAGATATTTATGTCACGGAGTGTGGGGGAATCCGGTCCTGCACCCCTCTTCCTGGGACACACAGTGACTCAGCCAGCCAGTAAAACAAAAGGTTTTTTTGGCCAACAGGAATGAAGGATACAGCAGAGCTTTTGGGCACAACCAGGACCTCTCGATCGAGTCCTTCTGGGGGTTCAGAAAGCTTAGTTCCCAGTTTGGGAATCCCTGAATTCCAACAACCCAGCTCCAAACCAAAACTGAACTAACTCCCTCCAGCCGGCCCCTTCCTGTGTCCAGCTTCCCAGGCAAAGGTGCTGACCCCTCCCCGCTGCCTAGCTCGAGTTACAGGCTTAGGTCCTGTCCCTCACCTTACGTCACCCCCTGCTCTCCCATCTCCCACACAGATAGTCCCTACTCCACCAGGGTCCCTACCCGTGGGGCCCCTAACCCTGGCTCCTGGGGCCCTACCCCTGTGCCCCTTACTCTAGCTCCAGTTGCCATACCCATGGGCCCCTAACCCTAGCTCCAGAGGCTCCATCCCTGGGGCCCCGAACAATAGCTCCAGGTGCCCAACCCGTGGGGCCCATAGCCCTTCTTTCAGGGGCCCTACGAGTGGGCCCCTAATCCTAGCTCCAGAGGCCTTAAGCGTGAGATCTCTAACCCTAGCTCCAGGGGCCCCACCCCTGGGACCCCTAACCTTTGCTCCCTGGGCCACATCCCTGGGGCATCTAACCCTAGCTATAGGGACACTGCCCAAGGGGTCCCAAACCATAGCTCCAGAGGCCCTACACGTGGGGCCCCTAACACTAGCTCCAGAGTCCCTACCTGTGGGACCCCTAACCCTAGCTCCAGGTGCACTACCCCTGGGGCCCCTAACGCTAGCTCCAGGGGCTATACCCATGGGGTCCCTAATCCTAAATCCAGGGGTCCCATCAGTGGAGCCCCTAACAGTAACTCCAAGTGCCCCATACCTGGGGCCACTAACCCTAGCTCCAGGGGCCCTACCCATGGGGCCCGTAAACCTAGCTCCAGGGGCCTTACACGTGAAGCCCCTAACCATAGCTCCAGAGGCCCTAACTGTGCGGCCCCTAACCCTAACTCCAGGGGCCTTACCCGTAGGGCCCCTATCCCTAGGTGCAGGGGCCCTTCAACCTGGGGCCCCTATCCTTAGCTGCAGGGGCCCTACCAGTCAGGCCACTAACGCTATCTCCAGAGGCCCTTCACGTGGGACCCCTAACACAAACTCCAGGGGTCCTACCGCTTAGGGCCCTAACCCTAGCTGCAGGGGTCATACCCATGGTGCCCCTAAACTTAGCTCCAGGTGCCCCATCCCTGGGGCCCCTAACCCTAGCTTTAGGGACCCTGCTCGTAGGGCCCCAAACTATAGCTCCAGGGGCCCTACCCATTGGGATCCTAACCCTAGCTCCAGAGGCCCTACCCTTTCCTGGCTGGACATGTGCGAAGGATAAAACATACATCCTAAATGAAACAGTCTGACTTTTTATTATGGAGAAAAAACAAGTTTTAAAACGTTTATATGTTGGAGGACTTGGCCATACAGTATCTGAGGCTGAACTGCAGGAAAGATTCAGCAAGTTTGGAAATGTTACAGATGCGGAAATTGTTATCAGGAAAGATGACCAGGGGAACACTATGAAGACTTTTGCTTATATCAACATTAGCATTTCTGAAGCAGATCTTAAAAGATGTATGTCTGTTTTAAATAAACCTCTCAACCCAGCTACAGGGCTCTACCCCTGGGGCCCCTAACCCTAGCTACCGGGGCCCTACCCATTGGGCTGCTAACCCTAACTCCTTAGACCCTACCTGTGAGGCCCCTAACCCTAGCTCCAGGGGCCCTAACCGTAAGGTCTCTAACACTTGCTCCGGGGGCCCTACCACTGGGGCCCCTAACCCTAGCTCCAGGGGCCCAACCCGTGGGTCCCCTAACCCTCGCTCCAGGGGCCCTACCAGTGGGACCCCTAACCCTAACTGCAGGGCCCCTACCTGTGGGCCCCTAACCCTAGTTCCAGAGGCCTTACCCGTGAGACCCCTAACCCTAGCTCCAGGGGCCCTACCAGTGGGACCCCTAACCCTAACTGCAGGGCCCCTACCTGTGGGCCCCTAACCCTAGTTCCAGAGGCCTTACCCGTGAGACCCCTAACCCTAGCTCCAGGGGCCCTACCACTGAGGCTCATATCCCCAGCTCCAGAGGATCTACTCCTAGGGCTCCTAACCCTAGCTCCAGGGATCCTACCCATGGGACCCCTAATGGAAACTCCAGGGGCTCTAACCCTTGAGGCCCTAACCCTACCTCCAGGGGCCCCATCCCTGGTTTCCCTAACCCAGCTCTAGGGGCCCTACTCGTGGGGCTTCTTCCCCTAGCTCCAGGGGCCCTACCCGTGGTTCCCCTAACCCTAGCTCCAAGGGCTCTACCCGTGGGACCTTACCCTAGCTCCAGGGGCCGTCCTCGTGGTGCCCCTAACACTAGGTCCAGAGGCCCCACCCCTGGGAACCCTAACCCTAGCTCCAGGGGCCCTACATGTGGGAATCATAATCCTAGTTCCAATGGCCCTACCTATGGGACCCTAACCTTAGCTCCCGGGGCCCTACCCCTTGGGTCCATTATCAAAGATCCAGGGGCCCTACCCCTTGCGCCACTAACCCTATCTCCAGGGGCCCTCTCCGTGGGGCCCCTAACCCAAGCTCCAGGGACCCGACCCCTGCATCCCCTAACCCTAGCTCCAGGGGCCCCATACCTGGGGCTCCTAACCCTAGTTCCAAGGGCCCTACCCGTGGGGTCCCTAACACTTGCTCCAGGCACCCTGCCCGTAGGGCCCTTACCTTAGCTAAAGAGGCCCTACCCGTGGGGTCCTTAGCCCTAGCTCCAGAGACCCCACCCCCTGGAAACCCAAACACTAGCTCCAGGGGCCCCACCCACGCGAACACTAACCCTAGCTCAAGGGCCAAGTCCCTGGGGCCCCAAATCCAATCACCAAGGGCCTTAGCCATGCGCCCACTAATGCTAGCTACAGGGGCTCTACGCGTGGAACCACTAACCCAATTTCCAGGGGCCCTACCAATGGGGCCCCTGTCCCTAGCTCCAGTGTCCCAACCCATGGGACCCCTAACCCTAGGTCCATGGGCTCTACCCCTGGGGCCCCTAACCGTAGCTCCAGGCACCCCACCACTAGGACCCCTATCCCTAGGTCCAGGGCCCACCCCTAGGACCCCTAACCCTAGCACCATGAGCCCCAGCCCTGGGGCCCCTAATCCAAACTCTAGGGTCCCTTCCTGTGGGGCCCCTAACCCTAGCTCCAGAGGCCCTACCCATGCGACCACTAACCCTAGCTATAGGGGCCTTACCCCTGTGTCCCCTAACCCTAGCTCCAGATGCCATATGCGTGGGCCCCTAACCCTAGCTCCAGGGGCCTGACCCCCAGTACCCCTAACCCTAGCTCCAAGGGCCCCATCCCTATGGCTTCTAACCCTAGCTCCAGGGGCCCAACCCATGGGGATCTAACCCTAGCTACAGAGTCCTTACCCGTGGGACCCCCAAACCTAGCTCCAGGGGCCCTACCATTGGGGCCCCTAACCCTAGCTGCAGGGGCCATACCCGTCGGGCCCCTAAACCTATCTCCAGGCGCCCCACCCCTGGGACCCTTTACCCTAGCTTCAGGGGCCCCATCCCTGGGGCCCTTAACCCTAGTTCCAGGGGCCCTACCCATGGGGCTCCTATCCCTAGCTTCAGGGACCCCACCCGTTGGGCCCCTAACCCTAGCTCCAAAGGCCCTACTTTTGTGACCCCTATCCCTAGCTCCAGGGGGCATACCCCTTGGGCCCCCAGTCCTAGCTCCAGGAACCGTACTCGTGGGGCCCCTATCCCTAGTGTTAGGCCTGAATAAAGATATTGCAGACAAAACCAGGTATGCCAACCTGACCAAAGTCAGGCTAACAGAGGTTTTTGGGTAATTCCTGAGTGGAAAACACTGAGAAGCAGCAGCATGTCTCACAAGCGCTGGGAAAAAGTGAGATAAGCGAGAAGCTGCATTCCTGGCATAGTACCAGATGTGCTGTGTTAGGGCAGCTCCTTCGAAGAACTGATAAGAGCCCTAGTTTCCCAGCCTCCTTGTTTTCACTCCCTGGTTTTGTTCGTTGTTTGTTTTTAACTCCCCTACATTTCTAACTTTAGGTATGTATGTATACTAAAGGTGTCTAGTTTCTAGTTGTTAAAAGAAGGGAGTGGGTTGCTCCAGTGAATAATTTATGACGCGACAGAACTGTCTATATAGGCTTATACTAAGATTTAAAGAGCGGGCTGGTTCTCTCGGGAGACGAGCTGCTCTATATTGATGCGTGCACTTGTCAATAAAGAGCTTTTGATCGGACCTTGCTGGTGTTGCCTGTCTCTCTCGCGGTCAGACAACTAACTTTGCCATCTGGGGGTTAGAGTCCCTGACACTAGCTCCAGGGGCTCTATCCCTGGGGCCCCTGACCCTATCTCCAGGGGCCCTACCCGTGGGGACCCTAACCCTAGCTCTATGGGACCTCCCCATGGGGCCCCTAGCCTTAGCTCCATGGGCCCTACCCGTGGGGACCTTAACCCTAGCTCCAGGAGCCCCATCCTTGGGGCCCCTAAATCTAGCTCCTGAGCTCCTGCCCGTGGGGCACCTAACCCTAGCTCCAGAGGCCCTTCCCTTAGGATCCCTAACCCAAGCTTCAGGGGCCCTATCCGTGGGGCCCCTAACCCTAGCTCCTGAGGTCCTACCTGTGGGAGCTCTAACCTTAGCTCCTGGCTTCGTGCCCATTTGACCCATAATCCTAGCTCCAGGGGACCTACCCGTGGGACCCCTAATCTTAGCTCCAGGGGCCTTACCCCTGGGGTGCCTAACCCTACCTTCAGGGGCCCTACCCGTGGGGCCTCTAACCCTAGTTCCAGGGGCCCCACTCCTGGAACCCCTATCCCTAGCTCCATGGGCCCCATCTCTGGGGCTCCAAACCCTAGCTGCATGGGCCCTACCCCTGGGTCCCCTAACTCTAGCTTCAGGGGCCCTACCAGTGGGACCCCTAACCCTAGTTCCATGGGTCCCACCCCTTGGACCCCTAACCCTTGCTCCAGAGGCCCCATTGCTGGGGATCCAAACCCCTGCTCAAGGTGCCCTGCCCATGGGGCCGCTAACCCTAGCTCCAGGGGCCCCACCCCTAGACACCCGAACACTAGCTCCAGGCACCCCACCCCTGGGACCCCCAACCCTTGCTCCTGTGGCCCCGTCCCTGGGGCTCCTAGCCCTAGCTCCAGGGTCCCTACATGTGGGAACCCTAACCCTAGCTCCAACGGCCCTTCCCGTGGGGCCCCTAACCCTAGCTCCAAGGTCCCTTCTCGTGGGACCCTTAACCCTATCTGCAGGCCCTGTACCCCTGGGTCCCCTAACCCTAGCTTCAGAGGCCCTACCCATGGGGCCCTTTACCCTAGGTCAAGGGGCCCTATGCATGGGTCCCCCAACCCTAGCTCAAGGGGCCCTATCTCTGGGGCCCCTAAACCTAGCTCCAGGGGCCCTGCCCGTTGGACCCCTTTGCCTAGCTCCAGGGTCCCTTGAAACACTTGGGAAAATGTGTTTGACTGTTCAGGCATTGGGAGCTCAGCTAAGAATGCAAATGCTTTTCAAAGACTGCGGGGACTGTGGGATCGCTGGAGTCCTCAGTCTCCCCTCCCTCCCTCCATGAACGTCCATTTGATTCTTTGGCTTTCCGTTACGCTTGTCACGCAGCACTGTGCTGAGTCCCGGCTGTGGACTCTGTCTATCATAGCCTGGAGATTTTTTCAAATGCTTTGTCATTTCGTCTTCTGTAACGGAGCTCTGATAGAACAGATTTGTCTCTCCATACAGCGATCAGATCCAGTACCTCCCAGACGGTCCACGCTGGAGCTCGTTTTGGGTTTGGGACTGCATCGCCACCTGTGCTGATCAGAGCTCCATGCTGGGCAAACAGGAAATGAAATTCAAAATTCGCGGGGCTTTTCCTGTTTACCTGGCCAGTGCATCCGAGTTCAGATTGCTTTCCAGAGCGGTCACAAGGGTGCACTGTGGGATACCGCCCGGAGGCCAATACTATTGAATTGCGGCCACACTAACCCTAATCCAACATGGCAATACCGATTTCCGCGCTACTCCCCTCGTCGGGGAGGAGTACAGATATCGGTATTAAGAACCCTTTATATCGATATAAAGGGCTTCATTGTGTGGACGGGTGCAGGGTTAATTCGTTTTAATGCTGCTAAATTCGGTTTAAATGCGTAGTGTAGACGAGGCCTAAGAAAGCGGCTGTTTGACCTACAAACAACGACAAAGTAAAACCTGCAAGAGCAGCCTTTCAGTTCAGAGGCCTGATAATAAGATGTTACTAATAACTGATGAAAGAGTTACAAACGACTCAAAACCATACTCAGAACAAACCAAATGGGAACACAGACAACACCATTTTTCTTCACTGCTCTTCAACCACGATATTCTCCCCATAGGGAGGTCCACCGCTCCTGGGGGTTCAGTGCCACAGTAACAGGGTGATGTGTGCAAGGGATGGAGGAAGCTGCTATTCCATCTCCCTAGTCCAAAAATCAGTTTAATAGCTAGTCCTGAGATAGAGGAAGTATCAGTTATTAAAGTCATAAGAACTAATTTAACATTGTGATTCCAGCCAATGTTAAAATGATCTAACATTCAGGTTAATAGAAACATTTCTAGTCCTCTGCATAGAACGCTCAAATGATGCAAAAATAGCAAGTTTGCTTTAAAAAGTCATAAAAGGGGTGTCATCCAGAATCTGACACTTGGTGAAACGTAAGTCTAGAACACACAACCAGTTTGGGGATTGTGCTCTGCTTCTTAACAATCTGCCCTGAGGTTGCCACTCACAGTCACAAGCTACTCCAGATGGCTGGGGCCCTCTCATGGATCAGTAACTGGTTAGCAGCTTGGAAAGAAAGAGTAGGACTAAATAGTCGTTTTTGCAGTGGAAAGGGGTAAATAAAAGGCTTCCAAAGTATGAGACAAGGCTACAGACATTAGGGCTGGTCAGTTTAGACAAGACCGTAGAGCACCAGTTCTCAACCAGGTGTCTGCCAAAAGAAACCAGGCTTGACCCACATCCCCAAGCCACCAAGCCTACCTGCCTGCATTGAAGGGGGAGAGAAAGGGCACAACAAAAAATTGCAGCATCAATGCAGAAGAGAGAACTCTTCCCCTGCCATTATCAGTAAGGGTTGCCTCACAGCCACTGATTCCCTGAACAGAAATAGCAAAAGTCCAACCACAATTCTACTTCCTTTCCACTACAAGAGATAATGGGTGGGAGCTGCTCTCTTGAGACTGTCCTGCTGCTGCCCAGGCACATGGCAGACAGAGCTGGGCCCGCAAGCCGAGGGTTTTGATCGCTTGAAGGCCCAGAGGGAAAAGAGACAAGTGCTCGTGTATCAGAGAATGGCTTTGATCCATTGACCTCTGGGTTATGGGCCCAGCACGCGTCCGCTGCACCACTCTGCTGGCTCTTTACTCCCTCTGCCACCCAGCCACCTCTATCTGGATTAGTGCCTTACGAGCTCTCACGCTGGCAGGCATATGCGCCGGCTGCTAGGCAGCTGCCCTGGTCACAGGCTTTTACAGCTTCTACAGGGTAAAAAGGATCTATTTGGGGTTTGGACCCCATTGGGAGCTGGGTAGCTGAGTGCCGGAGACGGGAGTACTGCTTAAACTGTTTTCAATTAAGCCTTCAGCTCGTGGGGGATGAGGTTCAGCCTTTGATCCGTGTCTGCAGCAGGCAAGCGCCTCTGGCTCAATCGGCCCCCACCCTGCCCCCACTGTATTAGCAGACTAAAACCTGGAGCAAAGGCACACGCCTTGCAAGGGAACAGGAGCCGGGATCTCGAACAAATGTCAACATTTTAGTAAGATGACATTCAAAGAAGAAAAAGGTGTACGGTACAGCATTTAGGTGTAGAAGTTTCTGGTGATCAGGGAACAATGTACAGATTACCCAGGGGGTGCGAAGTTCGGTTTAAGATCGGGTGGCGTAAGGAATACAGAATCTGCAATAGCCCTGACTGGGGGTAAAAGGTTAACGTACAGACACTGAGTTAGGAGGGTATGTTGTCCATGTGAGGGCTACGTTCAGGTGTGGAGTTTAAGAAGCGGGTACGACAATGAGAATGGATTCACCCGCGTTTGGTGAGTTTTAACATTCAGTGTTTTTTAATCTTTGCCACAATCTAGTTTAAGCAGGGTCGGTATGAACTCTACCCTGCCATCTGTTGGTGATCTGTTGTAAAGGCCTTTTGGGGCTGATGTCATTTGCATGGTTACACCCACCCCAGATTGCATGAGGGGAGTGCTTGTCCAAATGGTCATTTCAGCTGCTGTGGGATCCCCCATCTCTTTGTTATTGGGGCAGGAGTAATCAAGTGTATTTTCCTGTTTAGTTTGGATCAAGGAGAGAGTAACTGTACCTGGCATTTGAGGCCTGAGAGCTTGCCCCTCTCCTGGAAAAGACTCATCATTAAGGGGTATGGGTTCCAAACCCTCCCTCCCCAAGTGTGTGGGAAGTAGGAATAGATGTTTGTTCTTGGTCTGATTGATTTTGTGTCTGGTGTCTAAAGACAGAGGTATTTTTGAATATATTTAGAATTGTTGTTAGTACTGAAGTTTCTCATCTTAAAGTTATGCTATTAGATTTCTTCTACAGTATATTTTGGTGCTGAAAGGTAAAAGGTTGCTTTGTGTGTGCTGTTATGGAGTGAAGTAACAAAGGTTGGTTGCAGAGAGGGTGCATGTGCCACCCCAGCTGTGGTCCCAGAGTCCAGAATTTGCATAAACTCACCCCCTTACCTGTGACTAACAAGCTTGCCCTGCTAACTCTTCCAGCAAAACAGGCCAAAGAAAGTGTATGCAAGCCCTGTACTGCAGCCCCAGTACTATTTTCGGTTCCTTCCCACAGATCTTTCACTCCGCACCAGTCCAGTTCCTTGCTGTTGCTTGTCCAACCACTGCATGCATGTGCTAGACCGGACCCTGAGCTGATTCCTGACTGTTGTGCTCCATACAGCCTGGCCTGTCTGTGTCTCTGTGGTGCAATGGGTCAGCACGTTTGGCTCTTAACTGAAAGGATGGTGGTTCAAGCCCACCCAGGGACAGTGATAAGCCTGTGCTACTTCCTTGCTTTCCTGCGGGCAGGGCCGGCTTTAGGCCAATTCAACCAATTCCCCTGAATCGGGCCCCGCACCCAAGCCCTGCTGGTGCACTGTACTAGGGTGGCCCAGCTTCCCCAGGGGGCAATTTAAAGGGCCTGGGGCTTCCAGCAGGGACTGGAGCCTCAGGCTGTTTAAATTGCCACCAGAGCCCCACTGCTGGAGACTTGGGGGCTATTTAAAAAGTCTGGGGCTCCCCTTGCTTCTAACGCCCCGGCCCTTTAAACAGCCCCCGGAGCCCCGCCACTTCCCCAGGGCTCCCGCGGCTATTCAAAGGGCTGGGGCGGTGGAAGCAGGGGAGCCTCAGGCCCTTTAAATAGCCCCCGAGTCCTGGGCTTCTGCTGCTACCTTGGTGGAGGAGGGGGCACTTATCATACAGGGTAGGCTGTACCCCCTGTACCCGCACCCCTGCCCACAGCCAGCCCCTGCTGCACCCCCTGCCCTGCCTGCACCAGCCCTGCACCCCGTGCCCTGTCTCCAGTCAACCCTTGCTGCACTCCCCTGCCTTAAGCCAGCCAGTCCCACACTCCTCTGTCTCCAGGCCTGCCAACCCCTGTGCACTCCCCTGAGGCCCTGCCTGAAGCCAACCAGCCCACTCCACCCCACATCCCCCTGCCTGCTGCCAGCCCCTGTCAGCAGCCAGTTCCACACACCCTGCCCTGCCTGCAGCCAGCCCATTTGCAGCCAGTCCTGCACCTCCTGTCCTGTCTGCAGCCAGCCCCGCACGCCTTGCCCTGCTTGCAGCCAGACCCTACCTCCAGTCAGCCCCTGCCCTGCCTCCAGCCAGCCCCATGTCCACTGGTGCCCTGCAGTTCCCAGGGCAGTAACCCTGCACACACGCTGCAATGAGAGGGGCAGTGAACAGCTGTGACCCACACATGTGCACAGGGTGACCAGACAGCAAGTGTGAAAAATTGGAATAGGGTGGGGGGTAATAGGATCCTATATAAGCAAAAGACCCCCCAAATCGGGACTGTCTCTATAAAATCGGGACATCTGGTCACCCTAGCACACCCCCAGGGAGTGGCGGGGACCCACACATGTGAAACGGAGCTCATTTCTAGTTCAGGCCCATCTTTTTAAAAAAGAATTTTAGGTAGGGTTAACATACATCCGTATTTTCCTGGACATGTCCAGCTTTTTGGTTCTTAAATAGACCATCTGGGAGAAATTTTTAAAAATATGGATGTATGGTAACCCTATTGGTACAAAAAATACATACTGTGGCACATCCCTTAAATCAGAACTTTTTACAGGGAACCGGCTGCTAAGAAATGAAAGGCTTTTATTTACATGGTTTTTTTTTTAGTCATCCCTGCCGGGGCCCCGCCGAATATGTTCGAATTGGGCCCCGCACTTCCTAAAGCTGGCCCTGCCTGCGGAGAGCCTCAAAGGTCCCATTTTGCTGCCTCTTGGCCTCAGTGCATTCAGCTAGTGGCCCAAAGACCGGGCTGGATGTCATTCAGAAACCCATCTCCCAGCAGCTGTTCCAGAGGCTCAGGTTTAATCCTCAAGGCCGAGCACAAAAACTTTCAGCCAGGAACATTTCGCTCTCTCCCCGCCTCCGCCCAAGTGGCAAAGGAGAAGCAGACGAGACACGCAGGCTCAAAGACGCCTCCTTCCCACTTCCCTGTAGGCTGTGCAAAGCTCTTGGCCTGCCTCACGCCTTGTCAGGAAAGCGCGGCCATGCTGCTCACGCCTGAGTCACGTCCGCAGCCTGGCCTGCCCTGGCTGACGGTGTGCAGAGCCACGCCAGTCAATGGCAGTTTGAGTCAGGAGCCTAGGCTCTTTCCCCTGACAGCCACACACACAGCACTGCCTGGTGTCCCGAGAGCCTCCTTCCTGTTCTCCCGCAGCACACGCTGCCTGCCAGTGTGGGTGGGAAAAGGGGACCAGGAAGTACTGCAGCCTCATTCCAGGACAGGAGGCCCTCGCCATACCCAGGCCTGCCTCTTGCCTTCAGTCCAGGTAGCCTCATGGCCTAGGCTCTTGGTGCTCTGCTGGTCACTGCCTTGCTGGAAGGCCCTGAGGGAAAAGAAGCAAGCACACATGTAGCAGAGGATGGCTTTGATCCATTAATCTCTGGGTTATGGGCCCAGCACACTTTTGCTGCACCATTCTGCTGGTTTTTCATGACCGCTGCCACTCAGCCACCACTATCTGGATTAGCACCTTATGCGCTCTCACGCTGGCAGGCAGATGCGCAGTCTGCTAGGCAGCTGTCCTGGTCACAGGATATTACAGCTTCTACAGGGTAAAAGGGATCTATTTGGGGTTTGGACCCCATTGGGAGCTGGATAGCTGAGTGCCAGAGACGGGATCACTTCTTAAACTGTTTTCAGTTAAGCCTTCAGCTTCACCCTCACCTGAAAAGTATTCACCATTAAGGGGTATGGGTTCCAAATGCCAAAAGCATGTGGGAGGTAAGAATGGGTGTTTAGCTGTCTGTGGTTGTTTTAGTTGATTTCCTTTTTGCTGTTCCTGGTGTGTAAAGACAGAGACATTTTTGAATCTCTTAAATTTGCTGTTAGTGCTACAGTCCCTCACCTTAAGCTTATGCTATTAGATCTCTTCTGTGATATATTCTGGTTCTGAAAGGTAAAAGGTCGCTCTGTGTGTGGCATTATGGAGTGAGGTAGCAAATGTTGGTTGCAGAAATGGGGCATGTGCCACAACAGTCCTGCCCCCCAGCTGCATTCCCTGAGTCCAACCTGCAAAATTTCCATGCAGTCAGAGTGGAAAAGAGTATTTCACCGAACTGTGAAGTTGCTTACAACTTTCAGTGTGTAAGTGAGATCAGAACCCCCCACTCTAAGTACATCTAAAATTTATACTTAACTATTAGTGATCTTAGGTCTGTAGCATAGAACTGAATTTGTACTACAATTACGAAAAGCTTCATTTTTAAACTAGAAAAGAAAATAAGCCATAAAACCTGCAGTTAGAAACTTCAAAAAAGACCCATAATACTAAATTTAAATATTCATTTTCAACCTTTTTTATTTCACTATGCTTTGGAACCCATGTCCCTTGCCTAATGAGATATATGTAGGTTCGGGTGACTCCCAAAAGCATGAACTGCTAAGGACTGTTCTACTGTCCTTGATTCATATCACCAGGATAACTACACTTTATTACTCCTGCCCTAGTAAGAAAGAGATTGGGGATCTCACAGCAGCCGAAATGACCATTTGGACAAGCACCCCCATCATGCAATGCGGGGTGGGTGTGACCATGCACATCAGCAACAAAAGACTTTTACAACACATCACCAACAGATGTCAGGGTAGAGTTCATTCTGACCCTGCTTACATCCTCCCCACAACCAAGAATTGGTGCTCCTGGTAAATCACACTCCCTATTATACCAAATCATTGGTATTGAATGCTGAAGTCACAGCTAGCAAAAGTAGCCACCCATCTCTGCCCTGCAGCATCCAGCTTAGCCCTTGTTAACACATAAGTCAGTGGATTCTTCTCTGTCCATACCTGAAACTGAGCACCACACAAGTAGTCTCCAAAGTTCTCAGTGATGGCCCATTTCAAGCCCAAGAACTGCAGCTGGTGGATAGGATAGCATGTTTCGCTATCAGACAGTCCTCAGCTGGCAAAGGCTACAGATTTACATTTGCCTTCCACTTCCTGGTACGAGACTGCTCCCAAACCCTCCAAACTGGCATCAGCATGCAGGATAAATGGCTTGTTTGAGTCAGCAGACACTAGGACTGGCACATGAATCAGGCAAATAATGATTTCCCGTAAAGCTCTGTCACATCTCTCATCCTGCCATGTCCCAAATGGAGAGGAGAGGAGCCCCTCCCCTGTCCCAGCCCAAGAACACCAGATCTGTGGAGGCAAGATGTCTGTAGCCCAAACCAGCTGGAGCTGCTGGGGAGAGGAGTTCTCCCCTCTGCCCAGGCCCACTGGAGTTGCTATTGCAGTGGGGGAGAGATGTCTTTCATCTAGTTCTTAGATGCCCTGATAAGAGGGGGGTTGAGTTTTTTCTTCCCACCTACAGCTCAAACTTCTTTTTCCCCCACCACTTTCTGCTCTAGCCTGATCTCCCTCTTTCACCTCAATTCTCTTTTTCCTGGTCTTGTTCCAGAGCCCTGACAGCCCAATTCTCTGCCCTAACCCCTTGCCCTCTACTGCACCCTGAACCTCTCATTCTAAAACCACCCTAGAGCCTGCACTCCCAGGGCCAGTGACCTCATCCACCTGCACTCCAACTCTCTGTCCCATGTACCCTGATTTAGGGTGTACTAATAATATTAATTTGGATAATATGATGAAAATTTAATTTATTAGCTTACATTTTATTTAATTTAATTGAGTTACAATGTTACAGTTGCTTTACTGCTATTCAATAGATACATAGGGCATTATATGCAACAAAGTTTTGGTTAATGTCTCTTACCACACTTCCTTGATAACCTGGTGGTAAGAGACACAGAACCAGCCTTGCAGTTCAGGTTTCTCAATTCTTGAGTGAAAGATGCAGCGCTTAGAAAAAGCTACTGTTACTTAGGGTTTACTTGACTAAGTTAAACTTAAAATCAAAACCTAATAAACAAAGAATAAAAACTTACGGAAATGGAGCTTAGCCTAGTTCCCTTGAAACTTAAAGTTTCAGAACAAGTACAGCCTACTGCTAGTACATAGAGAGAGAGTGGAGGAAATAAGTCAGAATGATAGAGTGAAGTGCTCTAGTGAGGTGGGCTACCTCTTTTATAGGGCACAAGCACCGGAAATCCTTCCTCCTATGTCCAAATTTCATTCCTTACCCACAAAACGTTAGGGTACGCTTACTTCACAGGCTAGTATGTTTGTGCATGTTGATGACATGTACATATGCACATAAGTTCCCTTGTGTTGTACCTGTTAAGTCTGTGGGTAGAATACTCAAAAAAAAAACCCTATGCCATTCTCCATTGTCGATTGGTCTAAGTAAAGGTCTTTGACAGGCGTGAGTACTTATCTATTTAAGTAACAAGATACAGGTCAACTTTGCTTTCTTAGTAAAAGGTCACAATATAGATATGCTAACCTTGCCTTAGCTTAACATACAGGATATGGCCTGTAGGGTCTCGTAAGTCATGTGCCCCAGCCTCCTAATCATTTCTATTGCCCGCCGCTGGACCCTCTCCAAATTGTCCACATCCCTTCGCATGTGGGACCCAACCCCAAAAGTACCCACATTTCACCCCAATGGCCCCCAAATGCCAGATTTTAATATGTACATAGGGTGCTCCCATGGTTATGTCACTCCCGAGCTCTCCAGTGGAGCCTGCTGGTGGAGAACAAGGTCAAAATCAGCCAGGACGTCGCTCAGTCAATTCCCTGTGCTCCCAGCAGGTGGTATCGGAAAGCTCCAAGATGGCTCACTTCTCTTTCTCTCATCAGCTTCAGGCCCCAGGGTTACAAATGCCCAAACTAGTTGGGATTCTGCCCTGGGCTCAGGGTGTGGGGCTGCTCTGAGGGGATGGACTTGCACACTTGGGATATTAGTGGAAAAATACAATTTGAATTTCTCTTAGAGAAATTTGAGGGCAATTTATATTTGGTAAAAATCTTATTTCGTGAAAGGAAAGCTGCAGTGATAGCCTGGTTACTGGGGTGCAAAACACTTTCCTCCTGCAAGAAATAAGAAGTTAGAATTAGACATTTACATCATTTGTTCCAATGTTGGCACAGGTTTAATTTTGCTTCTGTGCAGGTTTGTTTCAGGTGGTGACTGTTTTGGTTTATTGGGTTGTTTTGGTTTTTTAAGTTGGAATGGAGATTTTAATTGACATTTGCTGGATTCGAATGGCTGACCTGCAACACCAGTTTTGACATACTTCTGCATATTTTATACAGATTTGGCCAGTATTCAAGGATACAATTCCTTTATAGGAGGTTTTAGAGTTCAGGCTTATTTATTTGATGTTATTTTATCATCCTGCTGTAGCACACCTTTTTGATAAATCCTTGAAATTATTAATTTATGGCATTTGTTAGTTTTTATTTTTTAAAACAAAGTTTTTCTTAATGTTTGGGTTTTAAATAAAGCATTGTTTTTGGTTTCAAATTTTCATTTAGGTTTTGGTTGTTGATGGGATCTTTAAGAACTTTGGATTTAATACTAAAATTTGGACAGATTTAGCTTATTGAAAGTAAACTGTTCACTATTTTATTTTAATAAAGGTTGTATTGCTGTAAAACCTGGCCAGTGGGAGAGGAGATGAGCCTGGCCTTTAACTGAGAAGGAGCAGAGGCATGGGAGAGGCCAGGTGATGGGGGGGCACAGCCCCCCAATTTTTTTTGTCTACCCACCTCAGTCTCCCACCAAACGAGAAGAGTCTGATGCCACTCCTGCTGGTCACTGGGTATCACTGCTGCTCCATGGGAAACATGCTCTGTGCATTACCCAGCTTGGTGAGAAATACACTCTGTGCCTTACCGTGACTGGTCCGTGGGTGTCACTGCTCCTAGAAGGCAGACACACGCTGTGCATTTCACCACCTGACCGCTGGGTGTCATTGCTGTATCAATGGAAACACTTTCTGTGCATTACCCTGAATGACCACGAGGTGTCACTGCTGCTCCAAGGGAAACATACTCTGTGTGTTACCCTGATTGGCCACTTGGTGTCACTGCTGCGCCAAGCAAAACACCTTCTGTTCATTACTCTGACTGCCCACTGGGTGTCACTGCTGCGCCAAGGGAGACATAAGAGCGGCCAGACTGGTTCAGAGGCAAAGTCCATCTAGCCTAGTATCCTCCTGTCTTCTGACAGTGGCCAGTGCCAGGTGCCCCAGAGGGAATGAACAGAGCAGGGAATCATCAAGTGATCCATCCCCTGTTGCCCATTCCCAGCTTCTGACAAACAGAGGCTACAAGCACCATCCCTGCCCACCCTGTCTAAGAGCCCTTGATGGATCTATCCACCATAAACTTATCTAGTTCTTTTTTGAACCCTGTTATAGTCTTGCCCTTCACAACATCCTCTTGCAAGGAGTTCCACAGGTTAGCTATGCAACTGTCTTGAGTTTACTCCCCCTCCCATGGCAAGGTTGTATATGGAAAAGAGGATGAGGATGAGGAGAGCCATGATGTGTCTGTCAGTGGCTGGTGCCTCAGTTTCCTCTAGGCAGCAGTGCTGCAGGCTCCTTTGGTCTGTGCCCATGCAACTGTGTCTGGGGAAGGAGGAGTAGAGGCTCATTCTTCGCAGCCCCACGCCCCACCCCCAGCAGCTGGGGAATCCAGGCCAAATTTAATCCTGGTAGCTGGGCTGGGATTAGCCTTGGCTGGGGTAGAGCTGGGGAGGAATTGGGAGGGATACAGACGCACCTGCTGTGAGGGAAGATCCTCCCATTCCCTGCCAACCCCATTCACTCCTTGCAGCACGGCACCCCCTAGCATTTCTTTCTCTGTCATGGGAGCTGTCTGCTGCTTCTTCTCCCTTAGCATCATCTCTCCCCATCCTGGAGCACTGGCATTGCCCATCCTGTGCAAACAGGCAGGCCCCGGTGTGCCCCATGGCACTGCCCTGCAATTGTGGAGGCAGCTGTTGGATGGAGCCATATCAAAATATGGGGGTGGGCAAGGCTGGGGACCAGGACTCCTGGGTTCTCCCCTCAAATGTGGGAGAGGAGCGGAGATTAGGGGGTAGAGTGGGGGAGGGACAGGGCTGAGATCCAGGGCTACTGCTTTTTCTGGTTTTCTCCACCTCCTGCAGCTGCCTCGATCCTTTCAATGTGTTTCTTGTTCCATATTCATTTGCTGACTTGTGTAAATCACCCCAGAGATGGCTGCATCTCAGTGTTGGATGAGGCACCCTTGGCTGCATCACCTCCTAACCGCGTCTCTCTCCCCCTTCGGGTGACCCTGCAGCACTCAGCAAACATCCACAAGATCATGGGGCACTTTGAGCACTGCGCAGGCAGGGGCCAGGCGCCCAGCCCTCCCTCCAGAGAATGGGACACAGCATCGACTACTTTTTACAGGGATTAAAAAGGGGCAAAGGAGGGCAAATCAGAGGAGTAGGTGGCCAGGGTCTGAGCAGGGGATGGAAATTGACTGGTCGGGGGTCAAGCAGCTGGAGGCAGAGTTAGGAGAGGGACTGAAGGCAAAGTCAGGGAGGTGGGAAGGAGCCGGAGTTAAGCCCGGAGGGAGACGCTGCCAGAGGGTTAAACCCCGGCACAGGCAGGGGCCGAGGGGGAACAGTTATCCCGGTGGGATGAGACTCCAGTATTTGCAAACATGGGTGGGGGGAGCAGAGGGCTTTTTTATTTCCCCTCTCACAGGCAGCACCTCTCAGCATGGACTTCCCAGGGCTGGGCTCTTAAAGGCACAGGCATCCCACTGCCTAGACACTGCAGCTCCTCTCTGATGTAACCTACTGAGGTGCTGCAGTAGGAGACTCAATTCAGTGAAACTGGGCATTCCCTATACGCCCCCCAGCCAGGGGGCTGTGCACCCCCTTCCCCGATTTTCCCCAACACCCCCTCCCTCAGTGGTCAGGTAGTTACATGCAGCGCTGCCAATGTTGTCATTGGTTGCAAATTTGAATGGAAATTGAAACGTTAACACACACACTTTAAAAGCAGATACAACGTATGAAAACTACTTGTACCTGAGAAAGTCAAATAGGTTTGGAAAGTCTGGACAAAGCCGGGTTTCCTCACCCAGCTGTTGTGTTTGCTGACAATGTTGGTGCATTGGCTTCGGCACTGTTGGCCAACCTTAGAATTTCAAATGATGATTTGTAAGCGAGGTGTGAATGAGCTCTCCCCTGGCAGCTACTGAGGACCAGGGTTGGGGGGAAGCTTTGAGACCAGATTGTATTTACATGAACTCACCTACTCTGCTGAGGTATCCAGCGGACAGAGCTGGGCTACCTCTGCTCTAGGTGCCCGGAGGAGGGAAGGTGTGTGGGGTTCCAGCCTGGGACTCTTCCTCCCTCCTGCCAAGGCCTGACTATTAATCCCAGCGCTGGCACTCCTTTCTTCAAGCGCCATGTGGGCCAGAGGAAACGTGTGGTAGGAAGCACAAGAGCCAAGCTTGTGAACATCAGGTGCAGCACCAAGAATCCCAACTATCAGGGTAGCAAGTTCTAGAGCCCTATCCCATTGTGGCCATCCCTGCCAAAGACCTGGCTCTCGGAGGTGTGAGTCACCCAGCAGGAGGGGAAAGATTCACTCTTACACAGCTGGAGACAGGGGAGTTGAGCTCTGGGGCATTACCACAAGCATGGGTGGGTGGCAAGTTTGTAGAAATTTTGGTGGTGCCCAGAACCCGCCCCCAAACTCCACCTCCACCTGCCTAAGGCTCTGGGAGGAATTAGGGTGCAGGATTCAGGCTTTAGGATGGAGTTTGGGTGCTGGGTGTAGGCTCCGGCAGGGTTGTAGAAAGGGGTGAGAGGTGCAGGCTCTGGGGGTGGGAAGGAGTGTGTGGGAAGGGGTGCACCCTCTGGGAGGGAGCGTAGGGCTGAGGATGAGGGATTCATGATGCAGGAGGGGGCTCAGGACTGGGGCAGAGTATCAGGGTTCAGAGGGAGCTCAGGGTTGGGGGTGTTGGAGAGGCTGAGGGCAGCCTGCACTAGGACTCTGGGGCAGCAGTTCTGCCCAGAATCCCTCTTCTCCAGCAGCAGGAGCAGGCAGGGGACAGGCACACGCTGCTTTTTGTCAGGCAGGGATGCACCACAGCAGAGGGGAGGGGTGCCATGCAGGGGCCAGGGGAAGAGACCCAACTCCAAATATTGCTGGAGCAGAGCCCGAAGCCCTGAATGTTCCTGGAGCACGAGCACCACAAATGTATATAACCTGCCGCCTATGACCACAAGCCAACACAAGGTCCCACTGAGATTTGAACTCAGATTACAGGATTCAGAGTCCTGAGTGCTGCCCATTACACCATGGGAGCAGCTTGTGCTGCCTTCTCTGCACATCGGTGACCCTCATGGGGCTGGCTTGTGTAAGGGGGCTCTTGGCCCTTTACTAAAACTTAGTGTGTGTGTATGGGGGGGGGTTGGTTGGCTAGTTCCAAGCACCAATAGAAGGGGGAAGGATCAATAGGAAATCAGGACCCTGAGACCGACAGTCCCCAGGGACAATGGGGAGAGGCCAAAGCTCCAAGTTAGCTGCACTGACAGGCCAGACAGTGTAATAAGAGAGTCACCAGGCCAGGGGGTCCCATCCTCCATGTGAGCTGGAACTGACTGGGCGAGAGTGAGGCAGAGCTATGGAGAGAGCAGGAGCCCGAGAAGAGCCGGGGAGCAGAGCTGTGCAGGTGTAGTGCCAGAAACTGCTGCATGTAGGAATTTGCAACCTGTAGCAGTTACTGATACCTGAGGTTGTTTTTATTTGCTGACTTGTCCTAATTGGCTAAAACTTGACAGTGGTTGCTCTAGCAAAGGCCAGTCCCTGGCCCCTTGGTCCAGACATCCTCCTTCATATCAGGCTAGGGTGACCAGATGTCAAAGATGAAATATTGGGATGTGGGGGGCGGAGCAAAAAAAAAAAAAGCCAGAGGGCCCCCCTGCTGCCAAGCGGAAGTGGCACAACCCCATCTCCAACCAATTCTTGGCTCCAACCTCTGCTACACCCCCAGCTCCCCCATCCTCTCACTCCTGGGCCCAGCCTGGGCTCCAAGCTCTGCAGCCGAGCCATGACCCGGGCCCCTCCTGCAGCTCCTGGGCAAGGGGTGAACCAGGCAGCTCCTGGCAGGAGCGTGTCTGCCCCACTTGTGTCTCCGCCCCCCGCTCACCTGGGCCCTGCCTGCTCCATGCTGCCCCCACCCCAGTGCGCTGCCCGCAGGCTGCAGGGCAGGAGCAGCTTCTGCGCTGCGCTCCTGGCCATGGCCATGGCCAGTGTGCAGACCTGCGGGGGAGGGGTGCAGCCTTCCCTCTCCAGGTCTGCAAGGGGAATGTAAAGCGGCTGTTCCTGTGGGAGAAAGGCGCTGCCATCCCTCCCTAGCTCTGCCAGAGGACTGGGCAGCAGCAGTATTAGCAGGGGCAGGGTGCTTGATGTTTCCCCGGCTCTGCGAGGGGACTGGAGAGCGGCCATTCCTGGGCACGTGGTGTGCTAGGTTCCTTCCTAGCTCTGCGACGGGAGTGGGGATCGGCCATTACTGTGGAGGCGGGGCACTGGGTTCCCTCCCCAGCTCTGCTAGGGGCCTGCGGAGCAGCACTTCCTGCGGGATTAGGGCGCTGACTTCTCTCCCTAGCTCTGAGAGACGACTGCGGAGCACCCCTTCCTGCGGGATTAGGGCACTAACATCTCTCTCTAGCTCTGCGAGACCACTGGGGAGCGGCCTTTCCTGCGGGATTAGAGCGCTGCCTTCTCTTACTAGCTCTGCAACACCACTGCGGAGCAGCCCTTCCAGCGGGATTAGGCGGTGCCTTCTCTTCCTAGCTCTGCAACACCACTGCGGAGCAGCCCTTCCTGTGGGATTAGGGCGCTGCCTCCTCTCCCTACCTCTGCGAGACCACTGGGGAGCAGTCCTTCCAGCGGGATTAGGCGCTGCCTCCTCTCCCTAGCTCTGCGAGACCACTGGGGAGCGGCCCTTCCTGCGAGATTAGGGAGCTGCCTCCTCTCCCTAGCTCTGCGAGACCACTGGGGGGCAGACCATCCTGCGGGATTAGGGCGCTGCCTTCTCTCCCTAGCTCTGCGAGACCACTGGGGAGCGGCCCTTCCTGCGGGATTAGGGCGCTGCCTTCTCTCCCTAGCTCTGCGAGACCACTGGGGAGCAGCCCTTTCCTGCGGGATTAGGGCGCTGCTTCTCTCCCTAGCTCTGCGAGACAACTGGGGAGCGGCCGTTCCTGCGGGATTAGGGCGCTGCCTTCTCTCCCTAGCTCTGCGAGACCACTGGAGAGCAGCCCTTCCTGCGGGATTAGGACGCTGCTTCTCTCCTAGCTCTGCGAGACCACTGGGGAGCGGCCCTTCCTGCGGGATTAGGGTGCTGCCTTCTCTCCCTAGCTCTGCTATACGACTGGGGAGCGGCCCTTCCTGCGGGATTAGGTCGCTGCCTTCTCTCCCTAGCTCTGCGAGACCACTGGGGAGCGGCTCTTCCTGTGGGATTAGGGCGCTGCCTCCTCTCCCTAGCTCTGCGAGACCACTGGGGAGCGGCCCTTCCTGCGGGATTAGGGCGCTGCCATTCTCTCCCTAGCTCTGCGAGGACCACTGGGGAGCAGCCCTACATACGTGATTAGGACGCTGCCTTCTCTCCCTAGCTCTGCAAGTCCATTGGGGAGCGACACTTCCTGTTGGGGCGGGGCGCTGCCTTCCCTCCACAGCTCTGCCAGGGGTATGGGGAGCAGCCCTTCCTGCGGGATTAGGCTGCTGCCTTCTCTCCCTAGCTCTGCGAAACCACTGGGGAGCAGCCCTTCCTGCGGGATTAGGACGCTGCCTTCTATCACTAGCTCTGCGACACCACTGGGGAGCAGCCCTTCCTGCAGGATTAGGGCGCTGCCTTCTCTCCTTAGTTCTGCGAGACCACTGGGGAGCAGCCTTTCCTGCGGGTTTAGGGCGCTGCCTTCTCTCCCTACCTCTGTGAGACCACTGGGGAGCGGCCGTTCCTGAGGGATTAGGGCGCTGCCTCCTCTCCCTAGCTCTGCGAGACCACTGGGAAGCAGCCCTTCCTGCGGGATTAGGACGTTGCCTTCTCTCCCTAGCTCTGTGAGACCACTGGTGAGCGGACCTTCCTTCGTGGGTGGGGTGCTGGCTTCCCTCCCCAGCTCTGCCAAGGGCCTGGGGAGCAGCCCTTCCTGCGGGATTAGGGCACTGCCTTCTCTCCCTAGCTCTGCGAGAACACTGGAGAGCGGCTCTTCCTGCGGGATTATGGCACT
Source organism: Gopherus flavomarginatus (assembly GCF_025201925.1). NCBI lineage: Eukaryota > Metazoa > Chordata > Testudines > Testudinidae > Gopherus > Gopherus flavomarginatus. The sequence continues at coordinate 12,367,256 of NC_066634.1, read as the reverse complement.
GCCTTCTCTCCCTAGCTCTGCGAGACCACTGGGAGCGGCCCTTCCTGCAGGATTAGGGCGCTGCTTTAACCTCCCTAGCTCTGCGAGACTACTGAGGAGCGGCCTTTCCTGAGGGATTAGGGCGCCGCCTTCTCTTCCTAGTTCTGCGAGACCACTGGGAGCGGCCCTTCCTGCGGGGGCGGGGCGCTGGCTTCCTTCCCCAGCTCTGCCAGGGGCCTGTGGACCAGCCCTTCCTGCGGTATTAGGACGCTGCCTTCTCTCCCTTGCTCTGCGAAACCACTGGGGAGCGGCCTTTCCTGCGGGATTAGGGCGCCGCCTTCTCTCCCAGCTCTGCGAGACCTGTGGGGAGCGGCCCTTTCTACGGGATTAGGGCGCTGCCATCTCTCCCTACCTCTGCGAGACCACTGGGGAGCGGCCCTTCCTGCGGGATTACGGAGCCGCCTTCTCTCCCTAGCTCTGCGAGACCACTGGGGAGCAGCCCTTCCTGCGGGATTAGAGCGCTGCCTCCTCTCCATAGCTCTGCGAGACCACTGGGGAGCGGCCCTTCCTGCGGGATTAGGGCGCTGCCTTCTCTCCCTAGCTCTGCGAGACGACTGGGGAGCAGCCCTTCCTGCGGGATTAGGGCGCTGCCTTCTCTCCCTAGCTCTGCGAGACGACTGCGGAGCACCACTTCCTGTGGGATAACGGCGCTCCCATCTCTCCCTAGCTCTGCGAGACCACTGGGGAGCGGCCCTTCCTGCTGGGGCGCAGCACTGGCTTCCCTCCACAGCTCTGCCAGGGGCCTGGGGAGCAGCACTTCCTGCGGGATTAGGGCGCTGCCTTCTCTTCCTAACTCTGCGAGACCATTGGGGAGCTGCCATTCCTGCGGAATTAGGGAGCTGCCTGCTCTCCCTAGCTCTGTGAGACCACTGGGGGAGCAGTCCCATCCTGCCAGGATTAGGGCGCCTGCCTCTCGTCACCTATCTCTGCGAGACCACTGGGGAGCGGCACTTCCTGCAGGGATTAGGGCGCTGCCTTCTCTCCCTAGCTCTGCGCGACCAACTGGGGAGCAGCCCTTTCTGCGGGAATTAGGGCTGCTGCCTTCTCTCCCAGTTCTGCGACACCACTGGGGAGCAGGCCCTACCTGCTGGGATTAGGGACGCTGCTTACTCTCCCTAGCTCTGCGAGACCACTGGGCGAGCAGCCCTTCCTGCGGGATTAGGGACGCTGCCTTCTCTCCCCTGCTCTGCGAGACCACTGGGTAGCTGGCATTCTTCCGTGGCGGGATTACTGCGCTTCCCCTCTTCCCAGCTTCTGCGAAGGACCACTGGGGAGCAGGCCCTTCCTGCGGGATTAGGGCGCTGCCTTCTCTCCCTAGCTCTGCGAGACCACTGGGGAGCGCCTCTTCCTGCGGGATTAGGCGCTGCCTTCTCTCCCTAGCTCTGCGAGACCACTGGGAGAGGCCCTTCCTGTGGGATTAGGGCGCTGCCTTCTCTCCCTAGCTCTGCGAGACCACTGGGGAGCGGCCCTTCCTGCGGGATTAGGGCGCTGCCTTCTCTCCCTAGCTCTGCGAGACCACTGGGGAGCGGCCCTTCCTGCGGGATTAGGGCGCTGCCTTCTCTCCCTAGCTCTGCGAGACCACTGGGGAGCGGCCCTTCCTGCGGGATTAGGGCGCTGCCTTCTCTCCCTAGCTCTGCGAGACCACTGGGGAGCGGCCCTTCCTGCGGGATTAGGGCGCTGCCTTCTCTCCCTAGCTCTGCGAGACCACTGGGGAGCGGCCCTTCTCTCCCTAGCTCTGCGAGACCACTGGGGAGCGGCCCTTCCTGCGGGATTAGGGCGCTGCCTTCTCTCCCTAGCTCTGCGAGACCACTGGGGAGCGGCCCTTCCTGCGGGATTAGGGCGCTGCCTTCTCTCCCTAGCTCTGCGAGACCACTGGGGAGCGGCCCTTCCTGCGGGATTAGGGCGCTGCCTTCTCTCCCTAGCTCTGCGAGACCACTGGGGAGCGCCCTTCCTGCGGGATTAGGGCGCTGCCTTCTCTCCCTAGCTCTGCCAGAGGCAACTGGGAGCAGCCCTTCCTGATGGGATTAGGCGATGTCTTCTCTCCCTAGCTCTGCGAGACCAGTGGGGAGCGGCCCTTCCTGCGGGATTAGGCGCTGCCTTCTCTCCCTAGCTCTGCGAGACCACTGGGGAGCAGGCCCTTCCGGTGGGATTAGGGCGACTGCCTTCTCTCCCTTAGCTCTGCGAGACCACTGGGAAGCGTCCTTTCCTGCGGGATTAGGGCGCCGCCTTCTTTCCCTAGCTCTGCGAGACCACTGGGGAGCAGCTCTTCCTGCGGGATTAGGGCGCTGCCTTCTCTCCCTAGCTCTGCAAGACTACTGGGGAGCGGCCCTTCCTGCGGGATTAGGGCGCTCCCTCCTCTCCCTAGCTCTGCGAGACCCCTGGGGAGCAGCACTTCCTGCAGGATTAGGGCACTGCCTATTCTTCCTGGCTCCTTGAGACCACTGGGGAGAGGCCCTTCCTGCGCGGGCGGGGCGCTCGCTTCCCTTCCCAGCTCTGCCAGGAGCCTGTGGAACAGCCTTTCCTGCGGGATTAGGTCGCTGCCTTCTCTTCCTAGCCCTGCGAAACCCCTGGGGAGCAGCCTTTCCTGCGGGATTAGGGAGCTGCCTCCTCTCCCTAGCTCTGCGAGACCACTCGGGAGCGGCCCTTCCTGCGGGATTAGTGAACTGCATTCTCTCCCTAGTTCTGCGAGATCCCTGTGGAGCAGCCCTTCCTGCGGGATTAGGGCACTGCCTTCTCTCCCCATCTCTGCGAGACCACTGGGGAGCAGCCTTTCCTGCGGGATTAGGGAGCTGCCTCCTCTCCCGAGCTCTGCGAGACCACTCGGGAGCGGCCCTTCCTGCGGGATTAGTGCACTGCATTCTCTCCCTAGTTCTGCGAGATCCCTGGGGAGCAGCCCTTCCTGCGGGATTAGGGCACTGCCTTCTCTCCATAGCTCTGAGAGACCCCTGGGGAGCAGCCGTTCCTGCTGGATTAGAGTGCTGCCTTCTCTCCTAGCTCTGCAAGACCACTGGGGAGCAGCCCCTTCCTGCAGGGATTAGGGCACTGCCTTCTCTTCCCTAGCTCTGCTGAGACCACTGGGGAGCAGGCCGTTCCTGCTGGATTAGAGTGCTGCCTTCTCTGCCTAGCTCTGCGAGACACATGGGAGCGGCCCTTCCTGCGGGATTAGGGCGCTGTCCTTCTCTCCCTAGCTCTGCGAGACCACCGGGGAGCGGCCCATTCCTGTGGGATGAGGTTCCCTGCCTTCTCTCCCTAGCTCTGCGAGACCACTGGGAAGCGGCCCGTCCTGCGGGATAAGGGCACTGCCTTCTCTCCCTAGCTCTGCGAGACCACTGGGGAGCGGCCCTTACTGCGGGATTAGGGAGCTGCCTTCTCTCCATAGCTCTGCGAGACTACTGGGGAGCGGCCCTTCTTGCGGGATTAGGGCGTTGCATTCTCTCCATAGCTCTGCAAGACCACTGGGGAGCTAGGCCCTTACCTGCTGGAATTAGGGCGCTGCACTCCTCTTCCCAGCTCTGCGAGGACCACTGGCGGAGCACCAATCTTCCTGTGGATAACGGCGCTCCCATCTCTCCCTAGCTCTGCGAGACCACTGGTGAGCGGCCCTTCCTGCTGGGGCGCAGCGCTGGCTTCCCTCCACAGCTCTGCCAGGGGCCTGGGGAGCAGCACTTCCTGCGGGATTAGGGCGCTGCCTTGTCTCCCTAGGTCTGCGAGACCGCTGAGGAGCTGCCCTACCTGCGGGATTAGGTCGCTGCCTTCTCTTCCTAACTCTGCGAGACCATTGGGGAGCGGCCCTTCCTGCGGGATTAGGGCGCTGCCTTCTCTCCCTAGCTCTGCGAGACCACTGGGGAGCGGCCCTTCCTGCGGGATTAGGGATTCTCTCCCTAGCTCTGCGAGACCACTGGGGAGCGGCCCTTCCTGCGGGATTAGGGCGCTGCCTTCTCTCCCTAGCTCTGCGAGACCACTGGGGAGCGCCCCTTCCTGCGGGATTAGGGCGCTGCCTTCTCTCCCTAGCTCTGCGAGACCACTGGGGAGCGGCCCTTCCTGCGGGATTAGGGCGCTGCCTTCCCTCCCAGCTCTGCAGACCCTGGGGAGCAGCCCTTCCTGCGGGATTAGGGCGCTGCCCTCTCCCTAGCTCTGCGAGACCACTGGGGAGGCCCTTCCTGCGGGATTAGGGCGCTGCCTTCTCTCCCTAGCTCTGCGAGACCACTGGGGAGCGGCCCTTCCTGCGGGATTAGGGCGCTGCCTTCTCTCCTAGCTCTGCGAGACCACTGGGGAGCGGCCCTTCCTGTGGGATTAGGGCGCTGCCTCTCTCCCTAGCTCTGGCGAAGACACTGGGGAGCGGCCCTTCTTGCGAGGATTAGGGCGCTGCCTTCTCTCCCTAGCTCTGCGAAGACCACTGGGGAGCGGCCCTTGCCTGCGGAATTAGGGCGCTGCCTTCTCTCCCTAGCTCTGCGAGGACCACTGGGGAGCGGCCCTTACCTGCATGGAGGAGGCGCTATGGCCTTGCTCTCCTAGCTCTACGAGACCAGGGGTCTGGGGAAAGCAGCCCTGTCAGCGGGATTAGGACGCTGTCTTCTCTTCCCTAGCTCTGGCGAGGACCACTGGGGAGCGGACCTTCCTGCGTGGAAGTAGGTGTGCTGGCCTTCCTTCCCTAGCTCTGGCCAAGAGGGCCACTGGGGAGCAGGCTGCCTTCCTGCGGGATTATGGGCGATGTCTTCCTCTTCCTAAGCGCTGGCGAGACCACTGGGGAAGCAGTCGCTTCCTCCTCGGGATTAGGGGCGCTGCCTTCTCTCCTTAGCTCCTTGCGAGACCACTGGGGAGCGGCCCTTCCTGCCTGGATTAGGGCGCTGCCTTCTCTCCCTAGCTCTGCGAGACCACTGGGGAGTTTCCCTTCCTGCATGGGCCTTCCCTTGCTCCCTAGCTCTGCAACCACTGGGGAGCGGCCCTTCCTGCGGGTTAGCCGCTGCTTCTCTCCCTAGCTCTGCGAGACCATGGGGAGCCCCTTCCTGCGGGATTAGGGCGCTGCCCTCTCCCTTCTGCGAGACCCTGGGGAGCGCCCTTCTGCATGGGCGCTGCCTCCTCTCACTAGCTCTGCGAGACCTGGGAGCGCCCTTCCTGCGGGATTAGGGCGCTGCCTTCTCTCCCTAGCTCTGCGAGACCACTGGGGAGCTTGCGGTTAGGGCGCTGCCTTAGCTCTGCGAGACCAGGGGTGCCCTTCCTGCGGGATTAGGGCTGCCTTCTCCCTAGCTCTGCGAGACCACTGGGGAGCGTTCTGCGGGAAGGGCTGCCTTCTCTCCCTAGCTCTGCGAGAACCACTGGGGAGCGGCCCAGGAGCCCAAATCAGATCATCCAGGCCAGCCAGGCCACAGGGACTTTATCTCAGTATAGCTGCACTCTCAGGGTACGTCTACATTGCAATGCAAGCCCAGGGTTAGCAGAAGTCATGTCAGCAGCCCCAACACATAAACCTAAACTACGAGAAAAAGACTCATCCACAAATAAGCTGGGCAGTGTCCTTCTCCCTAAGGTTCGTAAGTCCAGCAACCAAAAGTCATTTAACATGAGCCATCTCCTCTCTGCACCCCACGCACAGCTGTTGTCCTTAGTCAGTGTAAGCCCAGAGGTGCCTCTGTAGAGTTCATCTGCCATCCTGGGTGGAAAAGGGGGAAAATAAGAAGGCACCGTACTCACTATGTTGTCTAGGGACTCACTCACCCCTCCACAGCCACCCTTTCCTAAAGTTGGTCTAACATATAAATTTTAGCAAGAGGACTCAGGCCCCAGCCCACTTGGCTTTGGAACCAATGTCCCCTGCCTAGCAAGTGCTATTGAATTGAGAGTGAATCAATCCATCTGTATCTGCCAAGCACAGTTCTGCTGCCCTCGATTCACACAACAAGGACAAAAACCCTTTATTTCTCCTGTCCCAATAACAAGGAGACTGGGAATCCAACACCAGACAAAAGTGATCATTTTGGCAAGCAACCCAACATATTCCCAACATACTGTAAAATCCACATGAAGACTCATACACGAAACCTTGCAAGAAAATCTTCCTGAGGGGGTCTGAAGCACCTGCTGCTGGGGGGAAGGAAGGAGCTGTGGGTTGAGATTGAGGGGCACTGGGAATAGGAGGGGGTTGTGGGTTGGGACAGAGGAGAAGGGTGAAGAGGAGCAGGCTCTGGTTGGGAGTGAGGAGCAGTGAGCATAGGAGGGACTGATGGTTGGGACTGAGGGGCACTGGGCAAAGAGGGGACATGGGTTTAGACTGAAGAGTATCCTCATTTGGGGATCCAGCAGAACAGGGGAAGGCAGCAGGTGATTCTAATTCCATAGGGATATTTTGTGTGTGTGCGTGCAGGGGAGGAACATGCTATATGCCCAGAGGCCTTTATTCCTCCAGCCTGCAAGGACAGAGGGGCTGTCAGGAAGTTGCCCCTTCAATCCTCCACACACAAAGGCCCTTCTTAGAAAAGGCAAAATCCTGAAGAGAAAAAACATCAAAGAAGACTCCAGAAAGACAGATTTTTAAGATATAATGAGTAGTTTATTACCTGATCAGGGACTTGAACCCTCAGATTTAAAGTCTGATACTTTACCAATTGACCTAGTCAGACTCACAAACAAAGACAGAAAGTTGGTGCAGAGGAGAAACTAGTCAAGGAAACGAAAGCAGGAAACAATAGGGGAAACCTGCTGCTCTCTCTGGCCTGGTCAACACTACGAGTTTATGTCCAATTTAGCAGCATTAAATCACATTAACCCTGCATCCGTCCACACAAAGAAGCCCTTTATATTGATATAAAGGGCTCTAAATACCGGTATCTGTACTCCTCCTTGATAACGAGTAGTGCTGAAATCAGTATTGCCATGTCAGATTAGGGTTAGTGTGGCTGCAATTTGACGGTATTGGTCTCTGGGCGCTATCCCACAGTGCACCATTGTGACTGCTCTGGACAGCAATCTGAACTCGGATGCACTGGCCAGGTAGACAAGAAAAGCCCCGTGAACTTTTGAATTTCATTTCCTGTTTGCCCAGCGTGGAGCGCTGATCAGCACAGGTGACTATGCAGTCCCAGAATCAAAAAAGAGCTCCAGCATGGACTGTTCGGGAGATACTGAAGCTGATCTCTGTATGGGGAGATGAATTTGTTTTATCAGAACTCCGTTCCAAAAGACGAAATACCAAAACATTTGAAAACATCTCCAAGGCTATGATGGACAGAGGCCACAATAGGGACTCAACGCAGTGCTGAAACTTAAGGAACTGAGACAAGCGTACCAGAAAGTCAAAGAATGAAATGGACGCTCATGGAGGGAGGGGCGACTGAGGATTGTAGCTATCCCACAGTTCCCGCACTCTCCAAAAACCATTTGAATTCTTGGCTGAGTTCCCAAAGCCTGAAGGGTCAAAAACATTGTGGCGGGTTGTTCAGAGTATATGTCGTTCCCCCGCCTCCTGCCCCCATGAAAGCAAAGGGAAAAAAATCCTCTCTCACCTTTTTTCAATGTCACTGTATGTCTACTGGATGCTGCTGGCAGATGTGGTGCTGCTGCACTACACAGCAGCATCCCCTTCCCTTCCCTTGCGTATGGCAGACGTTACAGTAGGACAGGTATCCATCATCGTCGTCCCGTGAGTGCTCCTGACTGGCCTCGGTGAGGTCGGCCGGGGGTGCCTGGACAAAGATTGGAATGACTCCCAGGTTCATTCATAGCAGCTGGAGGCTGCGCTCCCCTCCCCCCTTTGATCCCTGCTTGCAGAAGCAATAAAGTCAGTGTTGTTTCAAACTCCTGCATTCTTTATTACTTCATCACACAAATGGGAGGATAACTGCCATGGTAGCCCAGGAGGGGTAGGGGAGGAGGGAAGCAATGGGTAGGGTTGTTGCAGGGGCACCCACTAGAATGGCATGCAGCGTATCATTTCTGCGGGATCTCTAGGGCTCTGACCCGGAGCGCCCGTTTGCCCGTCTGGTTCTTTAGTAGGCTTGCCTGATAGTCTAGGCAGAACTGACTCTCCATTAGACAAAACTTAAAGAAGAGAATGACCTGGGGAGTCATTCCTATTTTTGTCCATAAGCCCGTGGCCGACCCCATCGAGGCCAGCCAGGAGCACCCATGACAGCAACAGATGGTGCAGTATAACTGGTAACTGTCATTGTCAACTTGCAAAGCAGCAGACGGTACAGTAGGGCTGGTAACCATCTTTGCTAACTTGCAAAAAGCAAGGGGATGCTGCTGTGTAGCACTGCAGTACCACGTCTGTCAGCACTATAAAGAAGACATACGGTGACAGTGAAAAAAGGCTGAACGGGCTCCATGGTTGCTGTGCTATGGCGTCTGCCCGGGCAATCCAGGGAAAAGGGCGCAAAATGATTGTCTGCTGTTGTTTTCATGGAGGGAGGATTGAGTGATGACATTTACCCAGACTCACTCATGACACTATTTTTGCCCCATCAGGCATTGAGATCTCAACCCAGAATTCCAATGGGCAGGGGAGACTGCGGGAACTATGGGACAGTTACCCACAGTGCAACGCTCTGGAAATTGTATAAAGTCGAGGACACAGGCCCATACTAAGCACATTAATTCGGCGGTGTGCGTCCATGTACCAAGGCTAGCATCAATTTCCCTGGCCAGGCCCTTTGGAGGTTTGAGCTACTCCCTGTGGTCACCCCACTCAAGGAGCGTTCTTTCTAGGCAGTAAGCTGGCTAGACAGTAAAACTTCAGATGCTGCTCCCTATGCTACACTCAGTTTTTCTGAAAACTAGTATCTGTAAAATTAGTCTACTTTCTGGCCAGAAGAGACCATTACAGCATCTAATCTGACCCCCTGCATATCACAGGCCTCCTGCATGACACAATAGCTACTTCTGGGGGAAAGGCATCTAGTTTTCATTGAATGACTTCAGGGGATGGAGATTCCACCACTTTCCTTGGTAGCTTGTTCCTGTGGTGAATCATCCTCGCTGTTGACTATTTGGGGCTTAATTGTAATATGAATTTGTCTCTTTTCACCTTCCAATCATTGGGTCTTGTTATGTCTTTCTCTGCTCCATTCAAGAGCCCTTTAATACCCAATCTTTTCTCTCCATTAAGGCACTTCAACACTTCAGTGAAGTCACCTTTCAATCTTCTTTTGATAAGCTAAACAGATGGAGCTCTTTCAATAGCTCACTAGAAGGCATTTTTCTCCAGCCCTCAGAACATTTTGGTGGCTTTTTGCTGCCCCAGTTCCAATTTCACAGTATCTTTTTCAAATGAGGACACCAAAACTGGAGACAGTATTCCAATATCAGTCTCACTGATGCCGTGTCACCTCCTGTGATGTTATTGACATAATCTGTAACTTTATAGATCACTATTGTGACCACTGTTCTATATTTGCAGCCAATATGATAGAAAGGTTGTTGTGAAAGGGGTCTATGGAGAGGTTCTGATTGGCTGATTATAATGATGCTATCTCTAGATGTGTATCATTTTTGTAGTTGACTTTATGAATATTGGCTCTATGCTGTCTGTATTCAAACTTGTGCTATGCTTCCGAGGAACACCCCAGCCAGACAAGTTGGTGTCAGTTCTGCCTAGCCTGCTTGATGGCCCATTAAGGACCATCAGCTCTACAATCAACCCATTGAGAGAAGGTAGATATGCCTTGTGGCTCAGCAAGGTATGCAGGGACCTGCCTATGGACAAAACTCAAAGGTTTTTCTATGCCACGTGCTGGATAGAGTGTCCTTGGGACAAAGAAAACAAAGACCACATGGCAAGAGACTGTGAAAGGCTGATGCCTCGTCTCCATCTTGTCTTCAGTCCTGCTTCATACCTCTGAAGGGACTTTGCTACAAACTGAAGCTCTGTACAAGGGACTGGATGACCCATCCCAGCTGTGGATGGACTCCAGAGACTTGATTTGAACCTGCAGTTTATTCCATCACTGCTACAAGCCTGAACCAAGAACTTTGCCATTACTGTATGTGAAGGGTTAAAATTCATGTGCATATTATATAACAACCTGGTCTATGGATTGTGCCAGCTCTTTTCCAGACCCAAAGTCCAGAGTATAATCAAGGGACCAGAAGCCTAGCAAATAGTGACCAGCTAAAAGAAAGCTGGGTAAACAGAAAGCCTTGCTTGCTAAGATAGGCTTGGTCAGCAAATTGCCAGGTGTTGGAGCTAAGAACTAAAGAATTGTATCTTATTCAGAGTTGCAGATTGAACAAAGAATCCCTGTTCCTATTGTGTAAGTCTCTTCTGTAGGGAGACGTTCTTCCCAGAGATCCAACCTTGAGTTTATGAAAAGTTGGCAGATGTCAATATAAGATATGGCATCCTTCCACCTCCCTTCCCAGGGACCAATGCCTTGCCTTAAGACACACAGAAAACAATCTTTATTGCCATATACTTTCGCTGTTTCTTTGCTTTAAACCCTAGGAATGTACCTGGAGGACAATCAAAGGAGTTGCTCCTTTCCTATGGACCTCAAATCAGAATTCAGCATAGATATTTTATACTAATAATATTTTATCAAAGTATTCATGAAATGTTAACTTGCTAACTTGAGACCATGGGTGGAGACATTATGTAACCTGTTAATCTTTGGCTACTGTGCTTATCATGTCTTGCTGCAAAACCTATCCCAGAGTTTGGAACTCCTTACCCCGTCTCTTTCCCCCACCCATGGAAAATCTATATATTCTATTGTAATCAATTAACAATGTCTCTGAGCCTAATAAGCAAGGTGACACTCTGCCAGTTCTGTGTGTAATAAACTCCTATTCTTGCCCTCTACATGGTGGAGATTTATGTCCTTCACAGACACCTGCTGAACAAAGAGGAGATTCAGCATCCAGCTTGGCTGAATGTGTCTTCTCTCCCCACAGCTTGGTGATCTTCTGAGGAAATGGAGAAGACTGCCTTTGCCTAGCTGCACATTGCTTGCAAAAGAAACAAGTCTTTTTGGTGGCAAGTGTTGAAAGGAGCCATTAGACAAATGTGGAGACAGGAAAAATGTCCCCCAACTCAACTGCCATCTGTGGATGCTGAAGTCACAACACAAAGTGCTAAACAGTATATGAGCACAGGCTGGTGTCAGAAGAGTCTCTACCAAAGCCTTTTCCACCAGCAGGGACCTCTCTGTGCGCAGAACTCCTGGTAGTGTGATGGCTGCAGGCAGTGGAGAACTCTATTTTGGCATCTCTTTGTCAGTGAACATCTACAGAGGCTGTTTAAAGGTCTTTAGATAGTGATCTTTGGGAAGAGCTGGCTGAAGTGTCTTCCTAGTAACCAGAAGATCCTGGCTTGGCCTGCCAGTTCTTCCGTGCAAGTCTTGAGGGAAATGGGGAATGTCTGTAGTTTGGAATTTGCAGGTGTTGTCGTGGACCATCAAAGGGAACAGTTGCAAGTATTTTCGCAAGGCAGGCACCGTGGCTTGGGTGGCTAAAGTACTTGCCTAATAAACAGGAGATCCTGGGTTCAACTCCCAGTAGTACCTTGTTCTAAGGGATTTGTCTCCTCGGATCACATTCTCCTGTGTCTTTCTAGGAAACAGAATAGACCTCCCTTGGAATCCAAGTCATTGCTTGCTAAGGAAAAGGCTTCTTTGGAGAGAAACATTGGAAAGAATCAAATCACAAGCCTGGAGTTGATGAAAAGGCTGCTGTGACTGGCATTGGCATGGTGGTTGCTTTGACTGCAATTGCTGCAACACAAAAGCCTGCACCACACGTCCTTGTGATTCGCTGGGGATGTCCACACACAGATGTCATGTCATCTTCCTTTTGATTGACACTGATGAAAAATGGAGCAGCTGGGAGAAAAGTCCCAGAGGCACTTGCCAGGTAAAGTGCAGTTTAGAGATGCAGCACCCAGTGGTGCCTTGCCAAATGTGACCACTCCTCACACTTTTTGGTCAATCTTTTGAAGAAGCAGAGAAGACTGCCTCTGCCTTGCAATGCAAATGCTTCCAAAAGAAACCGGTCATTTTTTCTGACAAGTGTTGGAAGAGGCACCTAAGAAACGTGGAGACAAGGAAAAGGTCATCGTAACTCAACTTGCATCCATGACTCTTGAGGCCACAATGCAGAGCACTGAGCACTGTACGACCACAGCTGGGGACAGAAGGGCCTTTTTCAAAGGCATTTTCCACTAGCAGGGTCTTCTCTGTGCACAGAATTTCTGATAGTTTGATGTCTGCTGGCACTGGAGATCACTATTTTGGCATCTCTCTCTCTGTCTCAGTGAGCACCCGCTGTGGTTGTTGAAAGTCTGTGATGGGATCTATGGGATGCAACCTCAACAGTGGGACCCCTGAGCCCTTTGTCTCACCACCTGGACTCCCTCCCACACATGTGATCCTGAGACAAGCTGTGAATCTCTGGCAGATATTGCACTTACACAGACATCCGTAGGTAGGGACACAGCCAACTGAATTACATGAATGCTTCTGCAGCCACTCATAACACTAATGATGGAAAGTCGCCCCCCCTACAGCTCTGCAGCCTTGCACCCCTGGATCATACCATCTTGCCTTAATCAGAAGCCTGATCAGTGTGAGTTTATTACACAGGGTCCACCCCTCCCTCACTGTGAATAGTACATGAACCAGCCTTGTAATGGAGCTGAGATTTCCCAAGAACTTCAAGCAAAATACACCAGTTTAAGTAGAGCATAAAACAGATTTATTAACTACAGAAAGATGGAGTTTTAAGGATTATAAGTGGTAGGAATAAAAGATCAAAGTAAATTACCATGGAAATTAAAGATAAATTCACAATCTAAACTTTACACCTTATTACACTAGGGCGTAGTTCAGTTATGCACACAGGAAGGCTTAATGCTCGAGCTGCTGCACATGCTGGGCAGGCTTAAGGTCGGGCTCCCCATGGCAGGAGAGAAGAAGACTCGGCCCCTGGAGGGGCAGGCTGGGGCTTCCTGGATCCCATTTTCTCACAGCCAGCGCCCTGCCCCACTCCCTAGTCATCCATGGCGCCCGCAGGTCGGCCAGAATGGAGCAGCAGTTTTCACTGCACTACGTCCACTTATGGCTTACAGGCAACTCCAAGACTCACCACAGTCCACCATCTCGGCCAGAAAGGAGCCCACTCAGCCTCACCATTGCTGCTTTTCCTTCCCCCCAGAACCCCGCTTCTCCTGGGCTGCAAGTAGCCATCCCTGGGATGCCAACAGGCAGCCACAGGGGTCTGTCTTCCAGCAGCCAACCACACCTCCATGGGTTCAGCCCTCAGAAGGGCAGGTGGGGGTTTCCTGGATCCCAGTTGCTCACAGCCAGCCCAGCCTCCACCTCTAAAACCATCAGTCATGCCCCCAGGTTGGCCATAAAGGAGCCGTCATTCTCCACTTGGACTCAGCTTTGCTTGTTTTCCTTTCACCCAGAACCTCCCTTCTTCTCCTGGGTTGCAAGTAGCCACTTCTGGGAAGCCAAGAGGCAGGCACAGGATTCTACCTCCCAGCAGCCAACCACACCTCCCCAGGCTTTGCAGAATGAAGGGTGGTGCTCTACTAACCCCACTTAGCCGCACAGCTTCTTCCCTGCCTTCTTCAGCTCAACTTTCCTCTATTGCCCCATTCCTGCCTCACTTCCTCCTTTGGCCAGTCACGCAAAGGAGCCCAGCAGGAAGTGAGAGCCTCTATAGGCCAACCTCCAACAGCAGAGGTGGCCAAGCCACAAGCCTCCAAATGGTAACTGGCCTAACTACTCTAGGTACTCCAGCCTGACACCAAGGTGCTTTCTCCACTGCTGTCAGCATCCTCTGTCATGCAGGGGTTGGAGTTATCCCAGGGACAGGCCAATAGGAGGAGTACCCTTTCTGAACAACAAGGGGATCTGGGAAAAGGAAGCCAGCATGTTTCTGCCTGGTTTTGAACCAAGGACCTTTTGTGTGTTAGGCAAATGTGATAACCACTACACTACAGAAACTCCACCTACTGGGTTGTTGCTCACTCTGGCACAGACTGATGGACAAATCTAGAGAATGTGGTGGTAGCCCCTCGATAGGTCAGCTGGCGGAGCAGAGGACTGGAGCCAGCACTCAGAAAGTCGTCCTTACCTCGCCCGTGTGACTCCAGCTTGAGGGAGAGCTTCTTTTTCTTCTCCTTGCTGACAAAGAGCAAGAGAAGAATGAAAGGTTAGGTGGGCCAACTCGGTGCAGAAGCCCATGCTGTCTTTTCCTGCTGCATAGCCTGAAATGAGGGACTCGTGGCAGTTAAAGGAACTGCTGCACTCTCAGAAAACATCCCGCCCCTGCATAAAGGAGGATAGAAGAGCCTGTTAGTCTAGCACGCTCCCAACGGAACTGTTTCAGCAGCTGCTAGGTTTCTTTTTGGCCTGTTACTTTTCTGTCTGGGATGTTGTTGTCAGCTGTGGCACAGAAAAAGGACATCATTGCAAGCTGCCCATGAAGATAAGATTAACTTTTGCCTTCCTTGCTCGGCTTTACTTGCTTCCTCACCCTATTCCTGCTTTAGTTCCTGTGTTACCTGAAGGCAACGGGGGCCCAGCAGTACAAAGAGGAAGTTAGACAGCTAGACCCTGGTGGCAAAAGTTCTACCACCGCTTGCAACCCCACTCTCTTCTCCCAGCTTCACATATTGACTGCCAGGGACTTGGTGCCCAGCAGCGCAACGGAAGGCAGTGGACAGAGCCACCCTCGCCTTGAAGCTCTGGCTCATGAAACCGTATCTTCAGTCGCTGATGGCCAATGAGAGACCAACAGCGCTTGCTATTTTAGCACTTGAAAATGCAATTGGTCAGTCACTGAATCTCTTTAATGCTGTTACATAACAAATGAAAATAGAATCTCAGTGTGACATTCTGTACCTTTGGGGGAGTGTGCTGTAACCCCCATATTTCTCATTTTCATATAATCGTGATCTTATATACAGAGCATGCCTTGTAAGGTATCAGGGGAAAGGATATGATCTGCTGAAAGTCATTTCTCTACCCATAGATGTTTACGATTCATGCATATGAAGTTATGAGAATTATGCAGTGTGGTTATCACTATGCTGTAAGGTGAGGGAGTCGCCAAATATTAGCTCCCCAGTGACAACAGCAAGGAAAGTAACCAACACCCGGACAGGGTGTCAAACAACCCACCAACAGCCATTGTTCAGCAAGGGAGCTACAGTGCAATCACTTCTCTGCAAGAGGACACCCCAGGGGAATTGCTCAGACTTGCTTGGAGAGACGCAGTGATGCTCACCTGACTCTGAAGGGGGAGCAAAGCCAAGAGGGAAGAAAGGACATGATAAAAGCAGAGACATTTGCCATGCTTTGTCTCTCTCATCCACCTACATCTACAGACACCCCCACACCAAGCAACTGAAGCTCTGACGAAAGGGGAGAGCCTGGCTGAAAAGCCACCAGCCGGCCTGTGCTAAGAAGCTTCTAAGTTTGTAAGGGCATTGAAAGGGTTAAGATCAGCTTAGAGTGCATTTTGCTTTTATTTCACAAAAACAACGAGGAGTCCGGTGACACCTTAAGAACTAACAGATTTATTTGGACACAAGCATTCGTGGGTAAAAAGCCCTCTTCTTCAGATGCATGGAGTGAAAATTGCAGATAGAGGCATAAATATATATTGGAATATGATGTAAAGGGAGTTACCATACAAGGGGAGAACCAGTGTTGAAGGCTAATTCAGTCAGGGTGGATGTGGCTCTCTCCAAGTAATTGACAGGGAGGTGTCAATACCAAGAGAGGGAAAATTGCTTTTGTAGTGAGCCAGTCACCCCCAGTCCCTCTTCAAGCTCAAATTAATGGTGTTAAGTTTACAGATCAGTTGTAACTCTGCAATTTCTCTTTGAAGTCTGTTTTTGAAGTTTTTTGAATGGCTTCTTTTAAATGGCCACTTTGAATGGCTACGTTTAATTGTGTTATTGAATATGAACATGTAAACGTGTGATGGAAGTCCCATGTGGTCCAGTGTTTCGGATTCTTGGCTTTCACCCAGACAGCCTGGGTTCACTTCCCCACACAAGAACAATGCAGAGCTTCTCCTTGGAGAGGAGACAAGAAACAAAAAGAATGGGAAGGGATCCTGCCAGCAGCAGAGCTGGATAGAGTTGGGAGCAGTACTGGATTTGACATGGTGCCATAGTGCTAGGCCCAAGCTCTGAAGGGACCTGTAACAATAACTTCCTCCCCTCTGCAGAAAGGGAGCCTCAGAGCAGCCTGGATTCAGTAGGGGAGCTGAGACCCCATAGGGCCCTGGGAGCTGTAGTTCCTTGACCAGCTCCCTGCCTTGGAGCAGAGAAGGAACATTTCCCAGCATTCCCTTGGCTGCTATCAACAGGAAAGAGAGGGGGGAAGCTGTGAGACTCCATGTGCTGCAGCTTGCTGTGGCTGGGGGGCTGGCGGTTAGAAGGGGATGCCACCTGTGAATAGGGAAGAGGTGTGACCAAGGAGTAGCAGGCTTTGGCCCAGGTAGCACCCTCAGAAGACTTCCCCACACAGGCTTAGGGATGCTGGTGTGACCTCGCCTGGCAGCCCCCAAAGATGGAACTGGGTGGACTAACTGGACAGGGCCCCTCTCTATCTGAAGCTGGGCAAGGGAGGTATGTGGATCCCACCAGAAGGTAAAATGGTAAATAAGGAAGGGGAGGCTCTACTGCACCTGGACAGCTTCAGATACAGGACAGGAGGATTTCCACTTCTGAGCCATGAAAATAGAAATTGACTTTTCCTTTCCAGATGTATCTAATATTCATAAAGGGAATCTAGCCCCTGCCTTCCAGATCTGAACACCTCAAAATCAGGAGTGCTCAAGCTCAATTTGGGCAGCTGTTACTTCATTTCTCCCAAATCATATATGCTGATCCACTGTCATTTACTGTAGAAAAAGTAGGAGAAAATTGAGCAACAAACGTTGGGGTCTTCACAGTGCTAACGAGGGCTGGAATTGCTATTTTCAACAGCCATTACACTTTTTTTTTAGTTTTGTTTGTTTAAAAGGAAGACAGTGATATTGCACTGGCAAATTCCCCATAGAAACAAAGAATGGA
The DNA here is from genome assembly GCF_025201925.1 of Gopherus flavomarginatus. Taxonomy (NCBI): domain Eukaryota; kingdom Metazoa; phylum Chordata; order Testudines; family Testudinidae; genus Gopherus; species Gopherus flavomarginatus. The sequence continues at coordinate 12,350,188 of NC_066634.1, read as the reverse complement.
ACAAAAGAATAATAAAGGCACCTCAACTTTCCTCATTTATGTAGGACAGTCTTATTAGATGGATCCAGACATCTTCCAATCAGAGAAGCTGAAAATTGTTCCACTTTACTGCAGTTCTGTAACCATGCAGGAACCTAGAGGAGGAAAGTGCCTAACTCCAGAGTCTGCAGCTGCCTAGGGCCAGTGCTGAGGATTTAGAGTACCTAGTGCTGCCCTTGCAAGGTTCAAGCATGCTCCGCCTTGGCATTACCTCCGCTCCTGCGGCTAGTGTCTGTCTAAGGCTGGCCTCTGGCAGTTACCCCATGGCTGTAGCTAGAGAAACTACAAGTGGCTCTATGACTCCTGGGGCCATTAAGCTAGAGCACCTAAAGACACTGGAGTTAACCTCAAGGAACAGAGGTCACCAGTAGGAAAGGAATGTCGGGGGAGCAGGAAAGGAGGGAGCAGATCAGGCTTGCAGAGGGAGCTTCCAGCTGGTTGGGAGCATGTCCAAAGTAGAAAGGAAACAAGTATGGGGAGAGGTGTTGGTGACCAGGTAGCAGACTAGCATGTAGATGGGAGCAGAGGGAGAGACGCTGGTGTCTTCAGATTCCCAAGGGCTAAGTCCTCACTTTGGGGAAATGGTGTTTGCAGGTGGCTTGCTCACATGGCAGGATGGGGGCTGAGGGAGGGATCTGTCAGAACTGATCAGGTGTCTGCTGGCTTTAGGACTTTGAGCTGAGACTAGGACCACATGCAGTGACTGGTGACATGGGGGGGTACTGGAGACATGGCTAGAGAAGGTCTGAATGAGGAAAGAGATAAATCTGTGGGGAGTTTCCTTGGTCACTATGAAAGTTCTGCTCACTGTGGACACTGGTAAACCCACATGGGTGTACAGCTCAATAAGAAAACCCGCGGGCTGAGGGAGCTGTGTATGGCAATGCATATAGTCATGGAGAGGTGTGTGATCAAAATGAAAAATCTCTGAGGTTCAGTACCGGGTATACGAAGGCACCAATGGCACTGCCCCACCAGGCCCACACTCGGAGCCAACAGTGACTACACTGGGGCCCACAAATATGTTTGGTGCCAGGGCCAACAAAAGGTTAATCCAGCCCTGACTGCCTGAGCACTATTTCAGCCTCACATTTTTGGGTGGAACTCCCAAAGTGAGAGCTGCAGAGCACTCCCTCGCAACACACACGCACACACTCGTCCTGGTGTTGGGAGGGGAACAGGAGAAAGGACAAAAGAAGAGATGAAGAGAAAGGAGGGAGGGACAGGTGGATGGAGGAAAAGGTGAAACAGAAAGGACAAACCCTAATGTCCCCATGATTCTAAGGGACAAAATCCCAGGTGCGGAATAAAATTCTGCCTCCTTAAGCTCATGATTTCCATGCCTAGAATTCAACTCTCACCAGATGGTTCAGACTGAACAGGTTTCACACCTCCAGGAGGCTCTTACCTTCTAAACAGGGACGGCTGTTTTCTAGTAAAATCACTACAAGGGAAGGAGAAAACTGGAAAGAGGTTTCTCCTGGCGCTCACGTCCGTGAACCCGAATACTCTCTCAGTCCTCAGACAGAGACCTGGAGAAGGAGACTTGCTGAAGCAAAGCCACAGGGGTCTCTGAGGTTTCCCTAGCCCCTGGCCCCTGACTGATGTCAGGATCTCTCTGTGAGGTCACCACCTGCTCACCAATAGTCTTTGACCAATAGTGTGAGGTCCTGCAAAAGGCCTTTGTGATGTCACTGCCACACCCCGCCCTTGCTGTGCCAATGTCCTGCCCCTGGCCAGGCACTTTGGAGCTTTGATCTACTCCCTGTGATCACCTCACTCAAGGAGCTTTTCTATATAGTATCCTCAGATGTCTAAACACACGAGTGCCATGGCAATGAACTGACACACATGGCACCAAGATGAGATCATTAGTAGACTAACCTATAGGAGAAGGACACCCCAGCATTAGTAGGGGAGAAATCGCTACTGAACATGCATTACACCTAGCAGCCCCTGCGTGGGGTCGGGCGGGGGCTGCGGAGGGGGGAGACCTGGGAAAGGGATGGATGGAAAATGTCTGTGCAGCCGGGACATGGCCGGGGGGCGAGGGGAGAAGAGCAGATGACCCCTGAGGAGCGGGGAGAAAAAGGGAGGGCTGAGATCCCCTCGGAATTACCACTGCCCCCTCCGTGGAGACCCCCCTCCTCTCCTGTCCTGCCCCCTTTCTCCCTAGAGAGCAACAAGCAACATCCAGGCTGACACCCCCTTCCCTCAAACCCCTGAGAAGTTCCCTGTTCCCTTCCCCCCATTGTGCCCCATTTTCTCTCCCCTTTGCCAATGGCCAGTTCAGATCTCAGGTTTGGGGTGTTTCCCCCCATTTTCACCTGCAGTGATTTGTCCTTGTGTAGGTGGGAAATGATTCCCCCGAGTGATTTCTGAACTGGGCAGAGGGTTAATGGGCAGAGGCTGGAGGGGGCCTGAGACAGGGACACCTCTGGGCTGGGCTGGCGGGGGCCACTCTCTGCTGGCAACAGGGCGTGAGAAGGGCCAGGAAGGGGAGGGGGGAGCAAGTGTCCCCCATAGATAGGGTCCAGCCCCAGGATGCTACCAGTAGCACATTCCTATCCTGGCCGGGGGGGGGCTTTCTCCAGCTGGGACCTGCCCCCTAGGCAGCCCCAGGCTCTGACCGCACCAGCCCCGCCTGGAGCCCCCAGTGAGTGAGAGACCCCGGAGGGGGAGGGGGAGGGAGCACTGGGCCCTGACAGGAAAGTGACTCTCTCCCCTCAGATCTTGGTGTTTTCCTCTCATGTTATCAAATATGCAGTTTGTGACACAATTTCTTTGCAAATCTCAAAGATTCAAATAAAATAACCTAAACATTTGCCCCACTTCCCTCTAGTTGTCTATTTCTAATTGAATATGCCCTGAGATTTTCCTGTCTCTAATTATAAAATAATAAGAAAATCTCAGATTTACACCTTTTCTCAGATTATTGAACACAAAATGTTTGCAAATGTTGTCCATTTCCTCTTTATTCATTTATCAAGTATTCACGTGAAACACTCAGATTTTACCTCCTATCAACAACTGATATAAAATCCCTCTGATTTTCCACTTTCCTCTCTATAATTTGCAAAATGGATCCAAAATCTCTGATTTTCACCCTTTGTCTTTCATTTCTGAACACTGATCTGAAAGCTCAGGTTTTCCCTCTGTGTCATTATCAAATGTCAATTAACAATCCTCTCAAGTTTTGTGCTGTTCCTTATGTTTCTAAATCCAAAAACTTCTTCCTTCGGAGGAACCTGTTGCCCTGAGTCGCTCTCCATTCTGGATGCTGCAGGGTATTAAATTTCTCAGTGATTGTCTTTCCCCTCTCCTTTGAGGATCATTTGTTCCCTCTTTTAGCTCTGTTAGATATTTGCCAAAGAAAGAGACCAGCCTGATATTTAATACACATCAAAGCCAGAGGCCTCCCCCTGTTTGGGGATCAGTGGTTCGCAGCTGGTAGTGGGAGAGTTGGCTGGCCCCTTTTCTTTTCTCCAGCTGGCACAGGATGAGGGGGTCACTCTGAGTGCAGCATGTCTTGAGAAGTATCCCAAACCACAAGACAAATGGTCTCTGTGAAGGGTTGCTTCCCACAGTGCTAAGATGTAGCCACCTCTGGCAGGATCCATGGTGGCTACTATTTGCTAGTGACAGGCCACGGAAATTTCTTACCTATTTTGCCCCTCCATGCCAGGCCTGCACAACATACGGCCCACGGGCAACGTGCGGCCCGTGAAGTCTCACTGTGCGTCCCGCAGCCGGGAATCAAAGGGCTCTGGGCTGCCCGTAGCCGCGGGGAATCCAAACCCCTTTAAAGTTCAGCCGCAGCCGGGATTCAAAAGTTTCTGAGCTGCCCGCAGCCGCAGGGAGCACAGAGCTCTTTAAATCTCAGCCGCGGCCAGGATTTATAGGGCTCTGGGCAGGCGGGCGGGGAGCTCAGAGCTCTTTAAACCCCAGCCACCAGGGCCGGCTTTAGGCCAATTCAACCAATTCCCTTGAATCGGCCTCGCTCCTAAGAGGACCCTGCACCCAAGCCCCAGTACCAGCAAAAGCCAGTGCGCTGTACCAGGGTGGCCCAGTTTCCCCAGGGGGCAATTTAAAAGGCCTGGGGCTCCCAGCAGGGGCTGGAACCCCAGGGCCTTTAAATTGCCACTAGAGCCCTGCTGCTGGAGCCCTGGGGTATGGCTGCGGGGCTCTGGGGGCTATTTAAAAAGTCCAGGACTCCCATTGCTTCTACCTCCCTGGCCCTTTAAATAGCCACTGGAGCCCCGCCGCTTCCCCAGTGTTCCCTTGGCTATTTACAGAGCTGGGGCAGTGGAAGCAGGGGCGCCCCGGGCCCTTGAAATAGCCCCCAAGCCCCAGGCTGCTGCTGCTACCCTAGTGGGAGAGGGGGGAGGAGGAGGAGGAGGAGGAGGAGGCACTCACCATAGAGGATGGACTGTACCCCCTGTACCTGCACCCCTTGCCCTGCCTGCAGCCAGCCCGTCCCCAGCCAGCCCCTGCTGCACCCCCTGCCCGCACCAGCCCCGCACCTCCTGCCCTGCTTGCACCAGTTCCTGCCTGCAGCCTGCCCATCTCCAGCCAGCCCCACACCCCCTGCCTTGCCTTCAGCCCTGCACCAACCCCTGTCTCCAGCCAGCCCTGCACCCCCTTCCCTGTCTCCAGTCAGCCCCTGCCACACTGCCTGCCCTGCCCGCACCAGCCCTGCAACCCCTGCCCTCTCCCCAGCCAACCCCTGCCATACTGCCTGCCCTGCCCGCACCAGTCCTGCACCCTCTGCCCTGTCTCCAGCTAGCCCCTTACCCCCTGCCTTGCCTTCAGCCCTGCACCAACCCGTCTCCAGCCAACCCCTGCCGCACCCCGCTGCCTGAAGCCAGCCAGTCCCGCACTCCTTTGTCTCCAGCCCTGCCAACCCATGCCGCACCCTCCCTCTGGCCCTGCCTGAAGCCAGCCAGCCCACCCCACACCTCCTGTCTCCAGCCTGCCCCACACCCCTTGCCCAGCCTGCAGCCAGACCCTACCTCTCGCATCCTCCCCCTCCCCCACCTCCAGCCAGCCCCATGTTCACTCGTGCCCTGCAGTTCCGAGGGAAGTAACACTGCACACCTGCTTCAATGAGATGGGCAGGGAGCAGCTGGGACCCACACATGTGCACCCTAGCACACCCTAAGGGAGTGGCAGAGCTCATTTCTAGTTCAGTCCCATCTTTTTAAAAAAAAACTTTTAGGTAGGGTTAACATACATCTGTACTTTCCCGGACATGTCAGGCTTTTTGGTTCTTAAATCGCCATCCGGGAGGAAAATACGGACGTATGGTAACCCTACTGGTACAAAAAATACATACTGTGGCAGAACTTTTTATAGGGAACCGGTTGTTAAGAACTGAAAGGCTTTTTTTTCCCTAATCATCCCTGCGGGGCCCCGCCAAAAATGTTCAAATTGGGCCCCGAACTTCCTAAAGCCGGCCTGCCAGCCACGGCCGGGATTCAAAGGGCTCTGGGCTGCTCACAGAGATTCCCGGCCGCAGCTGAGGTTTAAAGGGCTCAGGGATCCCTGTGGCTGCAGGCAGCACAGAGCCCTTTGAATCCCGGCGGCAGCTCCAGGGGATGGAGTGAGGCTGGGATTTCAAGGGCTCAGGCTCCCCTCAGCAGCAGGAGCTCTGGGACCTTTAAATCCCTGCCCCAGCCCTGAAAAGCTCCGGGTTCCCCCAGTCGTCAGAGCCCCAGGCCCTTTAATTGGACCCTGAGGGCTCCCAGCCACCTCTTTGGCTGGGAGTCCCTGGTTGATTTAACATCAAGTAACACCTCCCCACCACCAACCTTCCTTTTTGACCCACAGCTGTTTTGGTGGGGCGGCGCTGGGGAAGGAGGGTTTGTTTCTGCAGGGCTGGGCGGGGTGTTTCCGCCAGGCCGGGAGGTCCTGAGTGGGGGGTGTTTCCGCAGGGTCGGGGGGTTTCGGTCCTCAGCTGTTTTCTTTGGAGTATTGTGGCCCTCGCTGTTGTACTCAAAGTACTGTACAGGAACTTTTCAGGGGGATTAAGGCAAAATGACACATTTATTAGTAATACAGGTATCAATTAATACTCTATGATATGCACATGAAATATATATCACAGTCATGCATTCACGCACACACACAGACATAAACACACTCCGTCTTGCTGTTGTTACCAACTAGTTGCTCCCCTTAACTGCACTGGCCAGGTGAGTTAGATGGGGGAGGGATGGAGCCGGGCTTCTACCGATCCAAGTCGATGGTCCGATGGTGACAAGACGAGATCCGGGGTCCTTCTGCAAGACACCTCGCATTTATAGCAGCTTCCCTCTTATGCAAATCTAGACCAGATTCAAAATCTGGGTCTGCGTCCGTTGGTCTTTGTGCTGCTTTTCTCTGGGTGTTGTCCCAATGCTGCTCAAAGAGGGTGTTTTCTAAAGAAGGTGCTTCCTTCTAATCCCTGAGGCCATCAATATGTCTGCTCTTCTTTATTGGGCCCACTTGACAAGTTGTATTGTCCTTTTCTCTGGCTCCCATTCCCTCTTCAACTGTTGTAGCTGTCTGGAGGTGGGTGTCTTCCAAGCCTCACTCTTTCACACCTCATTCAGTCAATAGAGCAATTGATTACAGAGTGTGGGGGAAGATCTTATTCTACTTCTAGCAAAAAGGCACATGTTTTCTTTTACTTTAACTATACTATCCTTAGGGGCTATAACATTTGATAGAAAGTTTTCTACCAATTTTCTATATAGGGATCTAATACAAAGTTGTATGAAAATAGAGAGGCACAATGCCAAGTCATATGAATTACAAAATAACATCATGCCGGATGCAATGTCATAAAGATACTTAATACAGAAAGATACTTAATACAAAATAACACAATGCAACGTTATAAAGATTTATAGAGATAGTTAATACAGAGATTTCTCTACATCACCGCTTTACGAGTTGTGCAGGCCTGCTGACGGCATTCGCGGGGCTTCTTGCTCGTGTGGATTCTCTGATGCTGAATAAGGTGAGAGCTGCGATTGAAGGTTTTCCCGCACTCACTGCATTCATAGGACCCCTCCTGTGTGTGGACTCTCTGACGCCGAATAAGGTGTGAGCTGCGACTGAAAGTTTTCCCGCACTCAGTGCATTCATAGGATCTCTCCCCTGTGTGGATTCTCTGATGCCCAATAAGGGGCGAGCTGCAACTGAAAGTTTTCCCGCACTCATTGCATTCACAGGGCCTCTCCCCTGTGTGGATTCTCTGATGTTGAGAAAGGCCTGATCTATAAGTGAAATTTTTCCCACACTCAGCACATGTATTTTTTTTGCTTTTCCCTGCAGATTTCCTGCTGTATTCTGGTTTCCTTAAGGCTCTTCTGAGTTCCCTGACAGGAAATTAATTTATCCATTTTCTCCCCTGGCTGGTTTCCCTGCTCTTTTTCTGGTCTGTGCTGAACCTCACACGTCATTGCATCACCTGCTGTGATAGAGACAGAAACCTCAAACAGGGATGGAAAGGGGAAGGCCAAACCAAAACAAGGGCTGGAGAGAGGTCAAATAAAAATCAGGAACTCAGCTCCCTCCAACAGGAGAGAGGAGGGGATCAATTCAGCCTTCACATCCCATCCAACTTCACAGGGGGAAGGGAGAAAGCTACTGCCCGGTGTCTGCTAGTATCTATAGGAAGCCTTGAGCTATATTTACCCTGCGGATGCGACCCCTGCTATGGACAATAATGAACTAAGAGACTTCCCAAGAGCTTTGTAGGGCATCCTAGAAGTTTCCTTCAGGCACTTACAGATTCTGAGTTGGTTTAATGTTTCCTCATCTGTGCGGGGAGATCTCAGGATCTCTCTTTCCTCTGAACCCTGGAGCTCTGGGACCCATGGCTCTTCCCCTTGTTTCAGCTGGGAGATCATATCACGTTGGAAAACCAGAAACTCCGCTCAGATGAAAGAAAACAAAGGAGTTCAGTTGATTTCATACAACTTGATCATCAAAAACATTCTGTTAATTTATCTTCAGTGCTTAGTGTGACCTAGTGTGCCTGGTGCAGTCCTCACTGAAAATGCCAAGGTCAGAGCAGGCTGAAAAAGGGAGAGCAGATGCTCCCCATACTGGTGGTTAACACTGAAGTTAAACTCACTGACCAGTCACAAACTGTGCTTCTGATCCCACACACTGGTTAACGAGACTCTGAAAAAAGAAAACACATGGCCCCCTTTATTGCATGACAGTTCTCTGACTCCTAATCAGCAACTAGGTCCCATACAGTGAGAGGTTATTTAAAAACTCTTCTCACTGTGATACAGCATGGCCAGAGGGCAGCAGGAGAGTGATCCTAATTGGATAAAGGAAATGGGTGGGTACCATGCTGCCAGCCAATCCTTTAGCAGTTAAACTAAATGTTTAGAAGAAAGAACAAATGAAAGAATGAAGTTAAATTCCATCCTTCCAGACAATTCTTTAGCATCTAAACTAAAGGTTTAAAAGAAAGAAAGACAGAAAGAATTTAAATGGAAAAGCAGTCAGATACATTCCAAAATGGATATCTCAGGTTCTTAGCAGTACTGGTGAGTTGCTGGCTTGAAAGTCTGTCTGGAACGCATCCACAGCTTGGATGGGTCATTCAGTCCTTAGTTCCAGGGTTCAGTTTGTAGAGAAGTTGCTCCAGAGGTAGGAAGGGGGATTGAAGACAAGATGGAGATGATGCAGCTGCGCTTTATATTCCTTTTGCCATGTGGCTTGTACTTCCTGTGTCCCAAACACAAGCTTCACAGCACATGGCATGGAAAAGCTTTGGAGGTTTCATTACACAGGCAAACCCCGGCATGTCTTGCTGACTCAATAGGTGTATCCCCTGGGTCCATAGGTTCATTGTACAGCTGATGACCCTCAATGGGCCATCAAACATGCTAGGCAATGTTGATGCCAATATGTCTGGGGGTGTCACCCAGAAAAACTGCACAAGTCTGGAAATACGGATATACCTTACATATCTGTAACTCACAATACAAAGGTGATAGAAACATAGAAACAAAATTATCATACTTGGCAAATCATAACATTTTCACTGACACTTTACATGGCATACCTAGCATGATTCATTGCAATTTTATCAGATTATATTATTTTATTATTAATACCAAAGTGTCTCACAATTTCATGCAGTCTCACACTTGCTAAACTAGTGAATTCCCAGGACCAGTTCCCCAGGTCCTTGAAGATGCCAAACATTGTGCTTATGAGGGATTGAAATACCCACATATCTGCTGGGAACACACACACAGACACTGTGTCAATCTGTACCCCTGTGTTCACTCTTCTAGAAAATTATGATCAATTTTGTACCCAGTATAGCTTGTGAGGTATCATTAGAAAACGCATAACCTACTGAATATTATCCTCCTGTTAAAATGTGTAGTAACACTGTATGTAAAATTGTGAGATTTTACAGTATGATATTACTGAAAAAGTTACAGTTCTGGGGAA